>NC_053025.1:386947816-387134806 GCF_003073215.2 Triticum urartu | reverse complement strand
AGATATTACACCAATATAAATAAGAATGAGTTCACAATAGTACCAAAAGTGCTGATTTATTTTCTTATACTAACGGAGCTTATGAGATTTTCTGTTGAGTTTTGTGTTGTGAAGTTTTCAAGTTTTGGGTAAGGATTTAATGACCTATGGAATAAGGAGTGGCAAGAGTCTAAGCTTGGGGATGCCCAAGGCACCCCAAGGTAATATTCAAGGGAAACCAAGAGCCTAAGCTTGGGGATGCCCCGGAAGGCATCCCCTCTTTCATCTTCGTCTATCGGTAACTTTACTTGAGGCTATATTTTTATTCACCACATGATATGTGTTTTGCTTGGAGCCTCTTGTATGATTTGAGTCTTTGCTTTTTAGTTTGATGCAATCATCCTTGCTGTACACACCTTTTGAGAGAGACGTGCATGAATCATGATTTATTATAATACTCTATGTGCTTCACTTATATCGTTTGAGCTAGGCAATATTGCTCTCGTGCTTCACTTATATCTTTTTAGAGCACGGAGGTGGTTTTATTTTATAGAAATTGATGAACTATCATGCTTCACTTATATTATTTTGAGAGTCTCTAAACAGCATGGTAATTTTCTTTGGTTATAAATTTAGTCCTAATATGATAGGCATCCAAGAGGGATATAATAAAAACTTTCATATAAAGTGCACTAAATACTATGAGAAGTTTGATTCCTTATGATTGTTTTGAGATATGAAGATGGTGATATTAAGGTCATGCTAGTAAGTAATTGTGCATTTTAGAAATACTTGTGTAATAGTTTGTGATTCCCGTAGCATGCACGTATGGTGAACCGTTATGTGATGAAGTCGGAGCATGATTTATTTATTGACTGTCTTCCGTATGAGTGGCGGTCGGGGACGAGCGATGGTATTTTCGTACAAATCTATCCCCCTGGGACCATGCGCATAGTAATTTGTTTCGATAACTAATAGATTTTTACAATAAGTATGTGAGTTCTTTATGACTAATGTTGAGTCCATGGATTATACGCAGTCTCACCCTTCCACCATTGCTAGCCTCTCTAGTGCCCCGCAACCTTCGCCGGTACCATATACCTTCCTCAAAACAACCACCATACCTACGTATTATGGCATTTCCATAGCCATTCCACGATATATTTCCATGCAACTTTCCACCGTTCCGTTTACTATGACACGCTCCATCATTGTCATATTGCTTTGCATGATCATGTAGTTGACATCGTATTTGTGGCAAAACCACCATTTATAATTCTTTCATACATGTCACTCTTGATTCATTGCACATCCCCATACACCGCCGTAGGCATTCATATAGAGTCATATTTTGTTCTAACTATCAAGTTGTAATTCTTTAGTTGTAAGTAAATAAAAGTGTGATGATCTTCATTATTAGAGCATTGTCCCATGTGAGGAAAGGATGATGGATACTATGATCCCTCCACAAGTCGGGATGAGACTCCGGATGAAAAAAAGAGGCCGAAAAAAATGAGTTAAGGCCCAAATAAAAAAATGAGAGAAAAGAGAGAAGGGGCAATGCTACTATCCCTTTACCACACTTGTGCTTCAAAGTAGCACCATGATCTTCATGATAGGGAGTCTCCTATATTGTCACTTTAATATACTAGTGGCAATTTTTCATTATAGAACTTGGCATGTATATTCCTGATACGTCTCCAACGTATCTATAATTTTTTATTGCTCCATGCTATATTATCTACTGTTTTAGGCAATATTGGGATTTATTATTCACTTTTATATTATTTTTGGGACTAACCTCTTAACCGGAGGCCCAACCCAGATTTGCTGTTTTATACCTATTTCAGTGTTTAGAAGAAAAGGAATATCAGACGGAGTCGAAACGGAACGAAATCAACTGGAGAAGTTATTTTTGGAAGGAAACACACCTCATGACCTTGGACCCCACGTCAGAAGATACGGGAGCTGCCCATGAGGGTGGGGGGGGCGCCCACCCCCCTAGGGCGCGCCCCCTGCCTCTTGGGTCCCCCGTGGCTCCCCTGACGTATCTCCTGCACCCATATATACCTACGTGACCTAAAACTTCTAGAACACAACATAGATCGGGAGTTCCGCTGCCAGAAGCCTCCGTAGCCACCAAAAGTCAATCGGGACCCTGTTCTGGCACCCTGCCGGAGGGGGGAACCCTCACCGATGGCCATCTTCATCATCTCGGTTCTCTCCATGACAAGGAGGGAGTAGATCTCCCTCGGGGCTGAGGGTATGTACCAGTAGCTATGTGTTTGATCTCTCTCTCTCTCTCTCTCTCATGTTCTTGAGATGATACGATCTTGATGTATCACGAGCTTTGCTATTATATTTGGATCGTATGACGTTTCTCCCCCCCCTCTTCTCTCTTGTAATGAATCGAGTTTCCCCTTTGAAGTTATCTTATCGGATTGAGTCTTTAAAGACTTGAGAACACTTGATGTATGTCTTGCCGTGGATATCTGTGGTGACAATGGGGTACCACGTGCCACTTTATGTATGTTAAGGTGACCAACTTGCGAGTTTCATGACATTGGGAACCTATGCATAGGGGTTGGCACATGTTTTCGTCGTGATTCTCCGGTAGAACTTTGGGGCACTCTTTGAGGTCCTTTGTGTTGGCTGAATAGATGAATCTGAATTGTGTGATGCATATCGTATAATCATGCCCACGGATACTTGAGGTGACATTTGAGTATCTAGGTGACATTAGGGTTTTGGTTGATTTGTATCTTAAGGTGTTATTCTAGTACGAACTCTAGGGCTGTTTGTGACACTTATAGGAATATCCCAACGGATTGATTGGAAAGAATAACTTTGAGGTGGTTTCGTACCCTACCATAATCTCTTCGTTCGTTCTCTGCTATTAGTGACTTTGGAGTGACTCTTTGTTGCATGTTGAGAGATAGTTTTATGATCCAATTATGTTAGTATTGTTGAGAGGACTTGCACTAGCGAAAGTATGAACCCTAGGCCTTGTTTCCTATCATTGCAATACCGTTTACGCTCACTTTTATCACTTTTTACCTTGCTGTTTTTATAATTTCAGATTACAAATACCTTTATCTACTATCCATATTGCACTTGTATCACCATCTCTTCGCCGAACTAGTGCACCTATACAATTTACCATTGTATTGGGTGTGTTGGGGACACAAGAGACTCTTTGTTATTTGGTTGCAGGGTTGCTTGAGAGAGACCATCTTCATCCTACACCTCCTACGGATTGATAAACCTTAGGTCATCCACTTGAGGGAAATTTTCTATTGTCCTACAAACCTCTGCACTTGGAGGCCCAACAATGTCTACAAGAAGAAGGTTGTGTAGTAGACATCAAGCTCTTTTCTGGCGCCGTTGCCGGGGAGGTTAGCGCTTGAAGGTATATCTTTAGATCTTGTAATCAAGTCTTTTAGTTTCTTGTTTTATCACTAGTTTAGTTTATAAAAGGAAACTACCAAAAAATGGAATTGAGTTTGTCTCATACGCTTCATCTTTTTAATATGTTTCATGAGTATGATGGAAAGGATAATTGTGCTCAAGTGCTAGAAGAAGAAATCTATAAAATGTTTGGCACTAAATATTTGAATGATGAGCATGATTGTAATGTTGTTAGTACGAATTCTTTGAATATCCATAATACTAATGATGATTGCACTAGTTATGATGAAAATGCCTCCTATAAACATGTCAATTTTTGTGGAGTAAACTGGGTTTGCAAGTACACACCAAATAGGGAAGATAGATATTGCAAGAGGCATAAGTACTTAGAAAACAAATTGTTGCAAGAAGAGCTAGATGAATGTGCTGAAAGATTCAATATTTTTCGTGCTCCTTGTGAACTTTGCAATGAACATGGTCATTTAAAGCTCCAATGCTATTTGTTTCATGATCAAGTTGTGTCCAAATATTGTGATAATTTGATTACCCTTGAGCATGATAAATAGCTTAGCCTTCTTTTGGGTTATGAAGAAATGAAATGCATAACTGAGGATATTCCAAAATTTGCCCTTGATAAAGTTCTTCGTTTTGATCTAGAGAAAATTTATATGTATTGTGTGGTGAATTGCATTGATAATCCTTATATTGCCAACTACATAAAGAAAAGAAAACAATTAGAAGATGAAGAGAATACTAATGAAAGGGAAGAGACTTCCCAATATCCTCCTATTATTTCTTATGATGAATCAGGCAACGAGGAGGAGCCTCCTATTCAACCAATCTCATTAATAAGGAGCTCCAAAAATAGGATTGAACCCACACATGATGTGGTGAAGAAGAAGAAAAGAAAAAGGAAGAGAGGTAAAAAGATATCTCTCCCAAATAAAGTTGCTCCTATTATTGTTGTGCCTCATGAAAATGAAGATGGTACACTTTAAGATGATCTCGTTATGCCTATTGCTTGTTCTGATGATTATGATTGGAAAGATAATGATACTTCTTATGATCTTGAAAATCTTTTTGGTACTTGCTTGGAAGAATATGATAATAATGTTTGCTATACTATTGGTGCTATCCATACTATTAATGATGAGAGTGATTATGCTTATGATACGAAAAGGCCCAAGCTTGGGGAAGCTATGTTTGATGAGGATGACATATTTGAGAATATATTTGCTGCAATTAATGTTTGTCCCAAGCTTGGGGATGCTATGTTTAATAATGATGATATTTTTAGCCTTCCATGTTTTGATATGCAAAGTGATTATGATGAGAACAAAGTTGCTACTTATGATGATTATTGTGATAAATCTTATGCTATAAAGAGTAGTGATGATTATATTTATAAAACTTGTCATGATTATGGGTACCCTTTCTCTGAACATTACTCCTTTAACATGGAAACAATTTATAATATGCAAGTCTCTTATGATACTCCCACTATTCCGAATGAGAAGAATTTTGCTTATGTGGAGAGTAATAAAATTTCTATGCTTGTAGATCATGAAAATAATGCTTTAGGTTCTGGTTATATTGTTGAATTCATTCATGATGCTACTGAAAATTATTATGAGGGAGGAACATATGCTTGTAGGAATTGCAATAATATCAAGTTTCCTCTCTATGTGCTTAAAGTTTCGAAGTTATGCTTGTTTTGCCCTCCTATGCTAGTTGATTATTGTTCCCATAAGTTGTTTGCTCACAAAATCCCTATGCATAGGAAGCATGTTAGACTTAAATGTTCTAGTCATATTCTTCATGATGCTCTCTTTATGTTACAATTCTTATCCTTTATGTGAGCATCATTGAAATCATCGTGCCTAGGTAGGGGCATTAAACGATAGCGCTTGTTGGGAGGCAACCCAACTTTATTCTTGTTCCTTGCTTTTTGTTCCTGTTTAGTAATAAATAATTCATCTAGCCTCTGTTTAGATGTGGTTTTATGCTTTTAATTAGTGTGTGTGCCAAGTAGAACCTTTGGGAAGACTTGGGAGAAGTCTTGTTGATCATGCTGTAAAAAACAGAAACTTTAGTGCTCACGAGAATTACTGCCATTTTTATTTGGAGAGTGATATTTAGTTAATTCTTTTTGCAGATGATTAATGGATAAATTCCTCAGGTACAGCAATTTATTTGAGAATTTTATGAGTTCCAGAAGTATACGTTTGATCCAGATTACTACAGACTGTTCTGTTTTTGACAGATTCTGTTTTCGATGTGTTGTTTGCTTATTTTGATGAATCTATGAGTAGTATCGGAGGGTATGAACCATAGAGAAGTTGGAATACAGTAGATATTACACCAATATGAATTTAGAATGAGTTCATTACAGTACCTTATGATGATGATTTACTTTCTTATACTAACGGAGCTTGCGAGTTTTCTACTTTAAGTTTTGTGTTGTGAAGTTTTCAAGTTTTGGGTAAGGATTCGATGGACTATGGAACAAGGAGTGGTAAGAGCCTAAGATTGGGGATGACCA
Organism: Triticum urartu; assembly: GCF_003073215.2. Classification (NCBI taxonomy): domain Eukaryota; kingdom Viridiplantae; phylum Streptophyta; class Magnoliopsida; order Poales; family Poaceae; genus Triticum; species Triticum urartu. The sequence goes on along the minus strand of NC_053025.1, from coordinate 387,128,877 downwards.
AGGAACCCCAAGGTAATATTCAAGGATAACCAAGAGCCTAAGCTTGGGGATGACCCGGAAGACATCCCCTCTTTCGTCTTCGTTCATCGGTAACTTGGAGCTATATTTTTATTCGCCACATGATATGTGTTTTGCTTGTAGCGTCAATTTATTTTGTTAGGATTTTCTTGCTGTTATTTATAACAATGTTTTGAATCTTTTATTTCAATAAAAATGGCATTGATAGCCTTTACTATGCCTATTTTAGAAGTCCACATGTTGCTGTTTGAAAACAGAAAGTTTACCGCTGTTGCAATAATTTCCTAGAAAAGTCAGAATGTGATAAAATGTTGAAACCTTTCGAATATTAAGCTCTGATAAATTTACTACAGTGTAAATTTTATTTCATAATTTTTGGGGTTAGGGAAGTATGGATGTTGCAGCATTCATTACAGACTATCCTGTTTAGGCAGATTGCTGTTATGTTTGCATTGTTTGCATATGTTTGCTTCTTTAATGACTCTATTTGAGGATAGGACTATTAAATATGCAGAGGCATTTAGTATGAAATGTTGAATTATAATTTTAGGTATTTGCTACAGTAGAGTATGATAAGGTTTTGGCAATGGTTTATACTAACTTATCTCACGAGTCCTTGTTGAGTTTTGTGTGGATGAAGCTTTTGAGATTTGGGGAGACCGTGATATGAGAGGAATTAAGGAGACACAAAATCTCAAGATTGGGGATGCCCAAGGCATCCCAAGATAATATTTCAAGAAGCCTCAAGCATCTAAGCTTGGGTGTGGCCCGGTTGGCATCCCACCTTTCTTCTTCAACAATTATCGGTTAGTATCGGTTGATCCTAAGTTTTTGCTTCTTCACATGATGTTTGCTATTCTTAGAATGTCATTTTATTTTGCTTTGCTTGCTGTTTGAATAGAATACCAAGATCTGAAATTATTAAATGTCAGAGAGTCTTCACATAGTTGCATCATTATTCAACTACTCATTGATCTTCACTTATATCTTTCGGAGTAGTTTGTCATTTGCTCTAGTACTTCACTTATATATTTTAGAGCACGATGGTGGTTTTATTTTATAGAAATAGATGAACTCTCATGCTTCACTTAGATTATTTTGAGAGTCTTAATAGCATGGTAATTTGCTTAAAATCCTAATATGCTAGGTATTCAAGAATAATAAAATTCTCTTATGAGTGTGTTGAATACTATGAGAAGTTTGATGCTTGATGATTGTTTTGAGATATGGAGATGGTGATATTAGAGTCATGCTAGTTGAGTAGTTGTGAATTTAAGAGATACTTGTGTTGAAGTTTGTGATTCCCGTAGCATGCACGTATGGTGAACCGTTATGTAACGAAGTCGGAGCATGAGGTGTTTATTGATTGTCTTCCTTATGAGTGGCGGTCGGGGACGAGCGGTGGTCTTTTCCTACCAATCTATCTGTCGGTGTCAAAACTGGCGGATCTCGGGTAGGGGGTCCCGAACTGTGCGTCTAGGCCGGATGGTAACAGGAGGCAGGGGACACAAAGTTTTACCCAGGTTCGGGCCCTCTCGATGGAGGTAAAACCCTACATCCTGCTTGATTAATATTGATGGTATGGGTATTACAAGAGTTGATCTACCACGAGATCAGAGAGGCTAAACCCTAGAAGCTAGCCTATAGTATGATTGTTGACGTGTATGTTGTCCTACGGACTAAAACCCTCCGGTTTATATAGACACCGCATAGGGTTAGGGTTACATAGAGTCGGTTACAATGGTAGGAGATCTGAATATCCGTATCGCCAAGCTTGCCTTCCACGCCAAGGAAAGTCCCTTCCGGACACGGGACGAAGTCTTCAATCTTGTATCTTCATAGTCCTGGAGTCCGGCTCAAGGTATAGTCCGGTCATCCGGACACCCCCTAATCTAGGACTCCCTCAGTAGCCCCTGAACCAGGCTTCAATGACGACGAGTCCGACGCGCAAATTGTCTTCGGCATTGCAAGGCAGGTTCCTCCTCCAAGTACTTCATAGAAGATTTTGAACACAAAGGTAGTGTCCGGCTCTGCAAAATAAGTTTCCACATATCGCCATAGAGAGAATAATATTTACACAAATCTAATCTGCTAATGCACTCCGTAGTGTGACATCACACCACGGCCAAGCTTTTATTCGAACCGTTTTACTGTCCCATCTCAGCGCGTTATGCGAGGCGGTTTCCTTGGCACGTCTTGTTAAAGAAGAGATCGTGTCCCCTTATTCCGGGATTCTCATCAATACGGGCGTGGGTAACCCAACCACGCCTTTGATTATGGCGCTTGGGAGATAAGCGAGTTTTACCAGGCTGGTGGGGACATGTAGTTGCGTCCACCCATATAAGGGGATAAGGATCCACCTTTTCACCTACGCCCTCTTCCTCCTTCGCCTATCCATTCTTGCGCACTCGAGCTCCAGCACCCAAGTCCGCACTCCTCACCTCAACCTTCTCCAGTCATGTCCGGGGCGGGAGGCAAGTGGATGGTCTCCTCCGTCACGGAGGGACATATCAAAAAGCTGAGGAAGGCCGGATACCTGTCTAACGACATCGCGTACCGGCTCCCCGAAAAGGGGCAGCTCATCCCCACCCCTAGGCCCCATGAGCGGGTGGTGTTCCTCCCCCATTTCCTCCGCGGACTGGGTTTCGCTCTCCACCCATTTGTCTGGGGGATCATGTTCTACTACGGCCTAGATTTCCACGATCTGGCCTCGAATTTTTTCCTCAACATCTCGGTGTTTATCGTCGTGCGCGAGGCTTTCCTCCGCATCCGCCCCCATTTCGGCCTATGGCTCAAGACCTTCAATGTCAAGCCAAAGGTGGTGCGCGGCAACCAGGCGGAGTGCGGAGGCGCCATGGTTGCCAAGATGGCCAACGTCCTATGGCTCGAGGGATCCTTTGTGGAGACCCTGAAGGGGTGGCAATCGGGGTGGTTCTACATCACCGAGCCATGCGACGCCGAATGGGTCGCGCCCCCTGAGTTCCGGTCCGGACCCCCAACGCGGCTCACATCCTGGAAAGAGACGGGCCTGTCGTGGGGTAGCAAAAAGGAGGTGACCGGACTACAAACATGCATCCAATCCCTGGTGAACAAGCAGCTCAGGCTTGTCAATGTAATCCAGGTTATGCTCATCCGCTTGATCCTCCCGTGCCAACAACGGGCTTTTAACCTATGGGAGTTTGATCCGGCGCGGCACCAAACTCTGAGCAGGCTCTTCGACACGACGTACGAAGATGCCTGGAAGGTTCTCTTCAAAGGCGCCGAGGCTCCCGCATCTGCCGCCGAGGATCGCGGATACGGCGTGCAGCGTCAAGCTAGCGCGGTAAGTTTTTTGTACCTTTTACAGGGCACTAGTTTTTCATAGTTCAACTCTGTGCAGGATCTAAGCTCCCTTACCTTCAACAGGATTGGCAGGTGAAGTCCGGGCAGATCAACTCTCAATTAGCGAAGCTGCTGGTTCTGGCACCCTATGTGGTCCCGGAGAAGAAGGCCGCGAAAAAGGCCGCGGGGACTCGAAAGAGTGCCTGGCGCCAGGAGGCGTCGGATCCATCATCCGACGGTTCCGAGGCGCACTCCTCCCACGAAGATGAGGAGGAGGAAGAAGAGACCCCTCCCCCTCCAGCGGGGGAATGGAAGAAAAGGAAGGCAGCCCCAACTGGGGAGGCCGAAGGGTCCAAGAAGGGAAGAATCCCTCCTCCGGACTACTCCACCAACGCTGACGACAGTGAAGAGGAGTGGCCACCCAGGGCCAATCCCCTGGCGAAATCGTAAGTATCTGGATACCGGAGTGATTTCATAGTATTCGTTTATTGCACAGCTTTCCCTTATGTCGAATATGTTTATGCAGCCCACCCAAAGACCAACTCGACGCGTCGTCGAGCGGCTCACTGGACTCGTCAGACGTGAACTCGCTGCCGACGGCTTCCTCCCCCCGCCCTACGGACGACACCGAAGTGTTGTCCCAGCAGGGTCCAATCAGGGAGGAGGTGGTCCTGGAGGCGCCGCAAGGTGACCACCCAGACCCCAGGAGTAAAGGGGACGAAATCCCCCAGGGCTCCAAGTCTGGCCCTAGGCCGGACACCGCTCTGGAACCTTCAAAGGTTCCAGAGTCCGGCGGGGAACCTCCTTCCAAGAGGAACAAGCCCACCGCGGCGGCGACCTCCGTCCAACCGGAGGCGCCGGATAATTTGTTGGAGGCGCTCCAAGGTGCCTCCATCGACGAGGGGCACCGCACTATTATGAGTGCGGTGATCCAGAAGGTTCAGTCCGCCAAGAGCGGACTGACTGAAGCTTGTACAAGCCTTTTAACAGGCGTTGAGGTAAGTAAAGAATGTGTAAATAACATTACCACATAGATAGTATCCCCTGATGCTCTGTTTGGCGTTCGGAAAGAAAAGCCGAATAGAGGATCAAATAAAAAGAGTCAATATGCGTGTGCAGGCTTCCCTGCTGGCGTCCGCCACACTGACTATGGAAGTGGACGTGCTAAAGCAGAACCTCGAGCGGTCCGAGCAAGAGCTTGGACGTGCCAAGAAGCAGCTCGAGGATAATGAAGGTAATAAATACCTTATTTAATTAAAATATATGTATATATAAAAAGGTGCAATTGCAAAAAATGACAGGATTATCGTGGCTATTGTAGGGGCCACGTCTGAGGTGGCGACCCTGAAGCAAGCGCTGCTCGAGGCTGAGAAGAGATCGGCCGCGGAGCGAACTGAGTGAGAAAAGTATGAGGCCGAGGTTGGCAAGGTGCGGCAAGAGCTCCAAGCTCTCATGGAAAAACATGAGAGTTTGGAGCGTGACTCAAGGGCGTGAGCGTCCGAGCTCGCGGCGGCTACTGAAAGTGCCAAGTCTGCCAAGGCCGAATCCTAGAAGACCCTCCAGGAGTTGGATGAGGTGAAGAAGATAGCGGCGGGTAAGGCATTCTTTATCAAAGTAAACACATAAGCGTGAGTTACTTGTTACTTACCCGAATCCGAAGTTCTCCTGGCGTGTTCGCAGATCTTCCCCGGAGTGTATCTGATGCCACCGCATTCTATCGAGCCGAGGAGGGCAGCTCGATGGAGAAGGTGTTCTGGTCTCAGTACGCTGAGGCCGGACATCCCGTGCCCCTGAGCGACCAGTTGAAGCAACTGTTCGAGCTCCACAAGGCGGCCGAACAGGCCATGAAGGGCCTCATAGTTCGGCTGTGGCCTGGAGAGGCTCAGCCTGGGAGCTATTTCGGGCTAGTGTGGCGGCTGGTGGAGGCCTGTCCGAGGCTCGAAGTCATCAAGCGCTCCGTCTGCATTGAAGGTACCCGTAGGGCCCTTGCCCGTGCGAAGGTGCACTGGGGCAAGCTGGATGCTGAGAAGCTTGTGAAGGACGGGCCACCGTCAGGGAAAGAGCATCGCAAGCCCGAAAATTATTATAAGGATGTTCTGAAGGGTGCACGCCTTGTGGCGGAGGAATGTTCTATGGATGTAATTTTTGAGTAAAACTCGCTCGTTTTATCCTATGCGCTGAAAAGTTGTTCATATGCGCTTAAGAAATGCTGTTAGAATTTAAAATATTACCTTCTGTGCGGCTGTTTATCAATTCTGAGAGATGGCGAGTCGTCGGCTTCTGCCCCCGTGCCGCTAGTGCTGGGGTGTTCGGGGATAAACCTGAGGGCTCTTTTTCCCATGTTTGGGTCCTTCGAGGGAGGCGCTCAGCCCAACGAACAAGGCAATCGGACTATAATGCGTGAACACTCTCACTTAGCCATAGAATTCTATAATTTTAAATTTCGGCGAAGCCCTGGTATTCGGAAGACCGAGTTTGGGGCGCTATCCACGCCTTGGCCGGACAGAGTCGGCTCCTCGCCCTAAGCGGCATAAGTCTTTAAGGACTCGAAAATACCTCTCGAACAGCGACCAGCTCTCGCCTCATCATGACGGTCAGTTTTAGCTTTCTCCACTGAGGTGCTCGACCCAGCTCAACCGGGGCACAATCGCAGTGGTTCTCCTAGTGCTATCTTAGCCGATATAGCGGAACATAAGGCACCAAAACATAGGAGCCGGGCAAACCCAACTATTGACCCAAGACATGATTCGGAGCCGATGCATATAATGCTATAAGTTCGGGGTGCCGCACTTGTTGAAGTGTTCGGACTTCTCACACCATGTTGAGGGGTACTGAAGCCCCTGGCGTATTTTGGCCGTACCAAAGTGTATGGGTGCGACATATCGTTAAGGAACATATATAAATATAAAAAAAATGGTAATGCAAAAATAGACAAAAGCTATGCATTGTTTATTAAAAAGAGCTGCGATCAAAGCAGAATGATACAAATAATGCGATAAGCAAAAGGTTGGACTATGTAGCGTGTCCGCTCCAGGGGCAAGCTGTGGAATAATATGTGAAACAGGTATACTACTCATGATAGAGACCACCTGGGAGTTCCATAATGCGGCACGGCTTGTCTGCTTCCCTGGTTCTTGCATCGTTTGTGCGGCAATTGAACTGCCGAACAGGCCTTCCGAAGAGTGGAGTCCTGAAAGTAAGAGAAAATTAAAAAATTGGCAGCCCCTGGTACGGTTGAAGCCGTGTTTTGGGCGTGCCGTGATGGTGCCCCTCCCCTGTGCCCATGGTATCTCTAGAGCGTAGTTATGTACACGAAGTACTGGCGTCGCCTTTTTGCGAGGGTTGGGGTTGGGGCCGCATTGCTATGCCTGCTTGGATTGTGCCAGGCGGTCTTGTTGTAGGTTACTCTGGGCGCACTTGACGGTGTCCGGTTGTTTAGTGGCCGGACTGGGGAACTGCCTAAAGAGGCTGCTTTGAACTTCCACCGCAAGGGCCGCCATGTGCTCCTCCGTTTGGAGGGAGCGTTCGGTGTTTCCATTGACCGCAATTACTCCTTGAGGGCCTGGCATCTTGAGCTTAAGGTATGCGTAATGCGGTACCGCATTGAACTTAGTGAATGCGGTTCGCCCGAGCAGTGCGTGGTAACCACTGCGAAACGGGACTATGTCAAAGATTAACTCCTCGCTTCAGAAATTATCCGAAGATCCGTAGACCACTTCAAGTGTGACTGAGCCTGTATAGTTGGCCTCTACACCTGGTATTACGCCTTTAAAGGTCGTTTTGGTGGGCTTAATCCTCGAGGGATCTATGCCCATTTTACGCACTGTATCCTGGTAAAGCAGGTTCAGGCTGCTGCCGCCGTCCATAAGGACTCTAGTGAGATGAAATCCGTCAATAATTGGATCTAGAACCAATGCGACGAAGCCGCCGTGACGGGTGCTAGTGGGGTGGTCCCTTCGATCAAAGGTGATCAGGCAGGAGGACCATGGGTTGAACTTTGGGGCGACTGGCTCTATCGCGTATACGTCCCTTAACGCACGCTTCCGCTCCCGCTTGGGGATGTGGGTTGCGTATATCATGTTCACCGTCCGCACTTGTGGGGGAAACCCTTCTGTCCCCTGTTGTTCGGCGGCCGGGGCTCCTCGTCGTCATCGCTATGCAGCCCCTTGTCTTCGTTTTCGGCGTTTAGCTTGCCTGCGTGCTTGAACACCCAACAATCCCTATTGGTGTGATTGGCCGGCTTTTCGGGGGTGCTGTATCTGGCATAAGCGGTCGAGTATTCGGTCCAAACTAGACGGGCCCCTAGGATTCCTTTTGAATGGCTTCTTCCGCTGACCGGATTTAGAGCCTCTGAATCTGGCATTAACTGCCGTATCCTCAGCATTGTCACCGTTAATGCAGCGCTTCTGCTTGGTTCGACGCGACCTGCCACCACTATCACTGGTGTCCGAATTACCAGGGTTTTTGGTTATATTGTTGCTACGAGCAAGCCAGCTGTCTTCTCCCGCGCAAAAGCGGGTCATGAGTGTCGTGAGTGCTGCCATAGATTTTGGCTTTTCCTGTCCAAGGTGCCGGGCTAGCCAATCGTCATGGATATTGTGCTTGAAGGCTGCTAGGGCCTCAGCATCCGGACAGTCGACTATTTGATTTTTCTTTCTTAAGAACCGTGTCCAGAATTGCCTGGCCGATTCATCTGGCTATTGAATTACATGGCTTAGGTCATCGGCGTCTGGGGGTCGCACATAAGTGCCCTGGAAATTGTCGAGGAATGCGGCTTCCAGGTCCTCCCAACAACTGATTGATCCTGTTGGCAAGCTGTTAAGCCAATGCCGAGCTGGTCCTTTAAGCTTGAGTGGGAGGTATTTTATGGCGTGGAAATCGTCGCCGCGGGCCATATGGATATGAAGGAGATAATCCTCAATCCATACCGCAGGGTCTGTTGTGCCATCATATGATTCGATGTTTACGGGTTTGAAACCCTCGGGGATTTGATGATCCATTATTTCGTCTGTCAAGCAGAGTGGGTCTGCGGCGCCTCTGTACTGGGCTATATCATGACGTAGCTCCAGTGAGCCTTGTCTACTATATTCGGCCCTGCCGAATTTGTGGCCGGCGTGACGGATGCCGTCTCGAGCCGTGGGGCACCCACGCGATCCGTAGATCGATCTTGTTTGTTTAGCCTTGTCCTCCAACATATCTCGTAAGTCCGGCGCATAGTCCCGTGCCTTGGTACGGGGTGCGGCTTGAGTGGAGGGCCTAGAGGCCTCTCTGTCGCGGCCACGAGGTGGCCGGTCGGCCGCATCGAGTGCTTCCTCCTCTAATTGGGGTAGCAACCTGCGCTTTGGGTAGCTCTTGGAGGGGCGTTCGAGTTTATGCTCTTCGTCCGCAAGGACTTCAGTCCATCTGTCAACTAGCAAATCTTGATCAGCTCTAAGCTGTTGCTGTTTTTTCTTGAGGCTTCTTGCCGTGACCATAAGCCTGCGTTGAAAACTCTCTTGCTCGACGGGATCCTCTGGCACGACGAATTCGTCGTCGTCGAGGCTTGCCTCGTCTTCGGAGGGAGGCATATAATTATCGTCCTTGACCTCTCTGTCTGCCGCTCTCTCATGAGGGCTGGTTTCTCCATCCTCCTGTGCTAAATTTTGCTGGAGGGGGTTTTCCTCGGCGCTTTCCGGAGTATTATTATCTCCCGTGCTGGAATCACCATGTTTGTTTTGGCGGGATTTTGAGTGGCGCCACTGACATCGGCGCTTAGGCTGTTTCTTGGAGGGATCATCCTCCGCTGTTCCATCACCATCTCCCTCTTTCGGGGTGTCCACCATGTATATGTCATACGACGAGGTGGCTTTCCAGGGCCTAGTAGGCGCTGGTTCTTCATTATCTCCTTCATCGGCGTCCATACCGTCACGTCTTCATAGTCGAAGTCGAGCATGTCGGTTAAGTCATCGAAGTGGCTACAAAGTGGGTGGTGGGTGGGCTTTGAATTTCTTCATCGTCCGAATCCCAACCTCGCTGGCCGCAGTCCGGCCAGGGCTCTCCTTATAAAGAGAGAGACTTCAGTGACTTCAGAATATCGCCAAAAGGCGAGTGCTGAAAGATGTCCACGGCAGTGAACTCCATGATCGGCGCCCAATCGGATTCGATAGGCCGGGGCGCGGAGGGTTCGGAGTCCAGAAAGGAGTCCGGCTCCTTGGAGTCATGAGTCTCGCGGAGTGCGGGGCTGGTGTTCGGCTCAATCGCCGTTGGGATCGCAGCCCCCGAGGTGGCGTCCAACCGCCCATCCTCGATCGGCGAAGTTGGCTCCGAATTAGGGACCGGAGCCGATGCGGGTGCAGCCTCAAGGGCACTGTTCGGCGGCAGAGCTAGATCATGCTCGTCGGGACAGTGCGGCGCGCTCGGCAGTGGCTCGAATCCGTCGAAGATCAAGTCCCCGCGGATGTCAGCCGTGTAGTTAAAACTTCCGAATCTGACCTGACGGCCAAGGGCGTAGCTTTCGATCTGCTCCAGATGGCCAAGTGAATTGGCCCGCAGTGCGAAGCTGCTGAAGACGAAGATCTGTCCGAGGAGGAAGGTCTCACCCTGGACTGCATCGCTGTTGAAGATCGTAGGAGCCATCGGGCCTGATGGCGACGGCACAGAGGAACTCTCAATGAAAGCACCAATGTCGGTGTCAAAACCGGCGGATCTCGGGTAGGTGGTCCCGAACTGTGCGTCTACGCTAGATGGTAACAGGAGGCAGGGGACACGAAGTTTTACCCAGGTTCGGGCCCTCTCGATGGAGGTAAAACCCTACGTCCTGCTTGATTAATATTGATGGTATGGATATTACAAGAGTTGATCTACCACGAGATCAGAGAGGCTAAACCCTAGAAGCTAGCCTATAGTATGATTGTTGACGTGTATGTTGTCCTACGGACTAAAACCCTCCGGTTTATATAGACACCGGATAGGGTTAGGGTTACATAGAGTCGGTTACAATGGTAGGAGATCTGAATATCCGTATCGCCAAGCTTGCCTTCCACACCAAGGAAAGTCCCTTCCGGACACGGGACAAAGTCTTCAATCTTGTATCTTCATAGTCCTGGAGTCCGGCTCAAGGTATAGTCCGGTCATCCGGACACCCCCTAATCCAGGACTCCCTCACTATCCCCCTAGGAGCATGCGTGTAGTACTTTGTTTCGATAACTAATAGATTTTTGCAATAAGTATATGAGTTCTTTATGACTAATGTTGAGTCCATGGATTATACGCACTCTCACCCTTCCACCATTGCTAGCCTCTCTAGTATCGCGCAATTTCGTCGGTACCATACACCCACCATATACCTTCCTCAAAACAGCCACCATACCTACCTATTATGGCATTTACATAGCCATTCCGAGATATATTGCCATGCAACTTTCCACCGTTCCGTTTATTATGACACACTCCATCATTGTCATATTGCTTAGCATGATCATGTAGTTGACATTGTATTTGTGGCAAAGCCACCATTCATAATTCTTTCATACTTGTCACTCTTGATTCATTGCATATCCCGGTACACCGCTGGAGGCATTCCTATAGAGTCATCTTTGTTCTAGTATCGAGTTGTATCATCGAGTTGTAAATAAATAGGAATGTGATGATCATCATTCAATAGAGCATTGTCCCAAAAAAAAGAGAAAGGCCAAATAAAAAAAGGGAAAGGCCAAATAAAAAAGGGGGGTCAAGGCCAAATAAAAAAAGAAAATAAATAAAAAGGGGCAATGCTACTATCCTTTTTCCACACTTGTGCGTCAAAGTAGCACCATGATATAGCGAGTCTCATATATTGTGCTTCAAAGTAGCACCATGTTCTTCATATAGAGAGTCTCATATGTTGTCACTTTCATATACTAGTGGGAATTTTTCATTATAGAACTTGGCTTGTATATTCTAATGATGGGCTTCCTCAAAATGCCCTAGGTCTTCGTGAGCAAGCGAGTTGGATGCACACCCACTAGTTTCTTTTGTTGAGCTTTCATATACTTATAGCTCTAGTGCATCCGTTGCATGGCAATCCCTACTCACTCACATTGATATATATTGATGGGCATCTCCATAGCCCGTCAATACGCCTAGTTGAAGTGAGACTATCTTCTCCCTTTTTGTCCTCTCCACAACCACCATTCTATTCCACCTATAGTGCTATGTCCATGGGTCACGCTCATATATTGCGTGAAGATTGAAAAAGTTTGAGAACATCAAAAGTATGAAACAAGTGCTTGGCTTGTCATCGGGGTTGTGCATGATTTAAATATTTTGTGTGGTGAAGATGGAGCATAGCCAGACTATACAATTTTGTAGGGATAACTTTCTTTGGCCATGTCATTTTGAGAAGACATGATTGCTTTGTTAGTTTGCTTGAAGTATTATTATTTTTATGTCAATATGAACTTTTGTCTTAAATCTTTCGGATCTGAATATTCATGCCACAAGTAAGAAGAATTACATTGAAAATATGCCAACTAGCATTCCACATCAAAAATTATCTTTTTATCATTTACCTACTCGAGGACGAGCAGGAATTAAGATTGGGGATGCTTGATACGTCTCCAATGTATCTATAATTTTTGAGTGCTCCATGCTATATTATCTACTGTTTTAGGCAATATTGGGCTTTATTATTCACTTTTATATTATTTTTGGGACTAACCTATTAACCGGAGGCCCAGCCCAGATTTGCTATTTTATGCCGATTTCAGTGTTTCGAAGAAAAGGAATATCAGACGGAGTTGAAACGGAACGAAATCAACTGGAGAAGTTATTTTTGGAAGGAAACACACCTGATGAACTTGGACCCCACGTCAGAAGATATGGGAGCTTCCCACGAGGGTGGGAGGCGCGCCCGCCCCCCTAGGGCGCGCCCCCTGCCTCGTGGGGCCCCCGTGGCTCCCTTGACGTACCTCCTGCACCCATATATACCTACGTGACCTAAAACTTCCATAACGCAACATAGTTCGGGAGTTCCGCCACTAGAAGCCTCCATAGCCACCAAAAGTCAATCGGGACCCTGTTCCGGCACCCTGCCGGAGGGGGGAACCCTCACCTATGGCCAACTTCATCATCCCAGTGCTCTCCATGACGAGGAGGGAGTAGTTCTCCCTCGGGGCTGAGGGTATGTACCAGTAGCTATGTGTTTGATCTCTCTCTCTCTCTCTCGTGTTCTTGAGATGATACGATCTTGATGTATCGCGAGCTTTGCTATTATATTTGGATCCTATGATGTTTCTTCCCCCTCTTCTCTCTTGTAATGAATCGAGTTTCTCCTTTGAAGTTATCTTATCGGATTGAGTATTTATAGACTTGAGAACACTTGATGTATGTCTTGCCGTGCATATCTGTCGTGACAATGGGATACCACGTGCCACTTTATGTATGTTAAGGTGACCAACTTGTGGGTTTCGTGACATTGGGAACCTATGCATAGGGGTTGGCACACGTTTTCGTCGTGATTACTCGGTAGAACTTTGGGGCACTCTTTGAGGTCCTTTGTGTTGGTTGAATAGATGAATCTGAGATTGTGTGATGCATATCGTATAATCATGCCCACGGATACTTGAGGTGATATTGGAGTATCTAGGTGACATTAGGGTTTTGGTTGATTTGTATCTTAAGGTGTTATTCTAGTATGAACTCTAGGGCTGTTTGTGACACTTATAGGAATAGCCCAACTGATTGATTGGAAAGAATAACTTTGAGGTTGTTTCGTACCCTACCATAATCTCTTCGTTCGTTCTCCGCTATTAGTGACTTTGGAATGACTCTTTGTTGCATGTTGAGGGATAGTTTTATGATCCAATTATGTTAGTATTGTTGAGAGGACTTGCACTAGTGAAAGTATGAACCCTAGGCCTTGTTTCCTATCATTGCAATACCGTTTACGCTCACTTTTATCACTTGTTACCTTGCTGTTTTTATAATTTCAGATTACAAATACCTTTATCTACTATCCATATTGCACTTGTATCACCATCTCTTCGCCGAACTAGTGCACCTATACAGTTTACCATTGTATTGGGTGTGTTGGGGACACAAGAGACTCTTTGTTATTTGGTTGCAGGGTTGCTTGAGAGAGACCATCTTCATCCTACGCCTCCTACGGATTGATAAAGCTTAGGTCATCCACTTGAGGGAAATTTGCTACTGTCCTACAAACCTCTGCACTTGGAGGCTGAACAATTCCAATGATGGGCTTCCTCAAATTGCCCTAGGTCTTCGTGAGCAAGCAACTCGGATGCACACCCACTTAGTTTCTTTTTGAGATTTCATAAACTTATAGCTCTAGTGCATCCGTAGCATGGCAATCCCTACTCACTCACATTGATATCTATTGATGGGCATCTCTGTAGCCCGTTGATACGCCTAGTTGATGTGAGACTATCTCCTTCTTTTTGTCTTCTCCACAACCACCATCTATTCCACCTATACTGTTATGTCCACGGCTCACGCTCATGTACTGCATGAAAGTTGAAAAGGTTTGAGAACATCAAAAGTATGAAACAATTGTTGGGCTTGTCATCGGGGTTGTGCATGATTTAAATATTTTGTGCGATGAAGATGGAGCATAGCCAGACAATATGATTTTATAGGGAGAAGCTTTCTTTGGCCATGTTATTTTGAGAAGACATAATTGCCTTGTTAGTATGCTTGAAGTATTATTGTTTTTATGTCAATATTAAACTTTTGTTTTGAATCATACGGATCTGAACATTCATGCCACAATACAGAAATTACATGGACAAATATGTTAGGTCGCATTCCACATCAACAATTCTGTTTTTATCATTTACCTACTCGAGAACGTGCAAGAATTAAGCTTGGGGATGCTTGATACATCCACAACGTATCTATAATTTTTTATTGTTCCATGCTATTATATTATCTGGTTTGCATGTTTTATATGCATCAAATGATATTTTATATTATTTTTGGAACTAACCTATTGACCTAGAGCCCAGTGCCAGTTCCTGTTTTTTCCTTGTTTTAGAGTTTCACAGAAAAGGAATCAAACGGAATAAAACTTTTGCGATGATTTTTCTTGGACCAGAAGACATCCAGAGGACTTGGAGTGCATGTCAGGAAAGCCACGAGGCGGCCACAAGGGCGGAGGGCACGCCCAGGGGGGTAGGGCGTGCCCCCCACCCTTGTGGGCCCCTCGTGACTCCACCGACCTATTTCTTCCGCCTATATATTCCCAAATATTCCAAAACCTACAAGGAGAGCCAGGAAAACACTTTTCCACCGCCGCAACCTTCTGTACCCATGAGATCCCATCTAGGGGCCTTTTCCGGCGTCCTGCCGGCGATCATGGAGGGCTTCTACATGAACACCATTGCCTCTCCGATGATGCGTGAGTAGTTTACCTCAGATCTACGAGTCCATAGCTAGTAGCTAGATGGCTTCTTCTCTCTCTTTGATTCTCAATACCATGTTCTCCTTGATGTTCTTGGAGATCTATCCGATGTAATAATCTTTTGTTGTGTGTTTGCCAAGATCAGATGAATTGTGGATTTATCATCATCTTATCTATGAATATTATTTGAATCTCCTCTACATTCTTATATGCATGACTTGATATCGTTGCAAGTCTCTTCGAACTATCGATTTGGTTTGGCCAACTAGATTGGTTTTTCTTGAAATGAGAAGTGCTTAGCTTTGGGTTCAATCTTGCGGTGTCCTTTCCCAGTGACAGTAGGGGCAGCAAGGCATGTACTGTATTGTTGCCATCGAGGATAAAAAGATGGGGTTTTCATCATATTTCTTGAGTTAATCCCTCTACATCATGTCATCTTGCTTAATGTGTTACTCCGTTCTTTATGAACTTAATACTCTAGATGCATGTTGGATAGCGTTCGATGTGTGGAGTAATAGTAGTAGATGCAGAATCGTTTCGGTCTACATGACACAGACGTGATGCCTATATTCATGATCATTGCCTTAGATGTCGTCATAACTTTGCGCTTTTCTATCAATTGCTCGGCAGGAATCTGTTCACCCACCTTATTATTTTCTATCTTGAGAGAAGCCTCTAGTGAAACCTATGGCCCCTGGGTCTATTTCCCATCATGTAAGTTACCGATCTACAATTTTAGTTTCCGATTTACTTCCTTTGCAATATTTTACTTTCCGATCTATAAACCAAAAATACCAGAAATATTTACTTCACCGTTTATCCATCTCTATCATATCTCACTTTTTCAAGTAAACGTGAAGGGATTGACAACACCTTTATCGCATTGGGTGAAAGTTGTTTGATTATTTGTGCAAGTATTCGGTGACTTGTTCGTTGTATCTTACTGGATTGATACCTTGGTTCTCAAAACTGAGGGAAATACTTACTCTAATTTGCTGCATCACCTAAGGGAAAAACCAACGCAAGCTCAAGAAGTAGCACCCCATTTCGACCATAGGCGCTCCAACACAAGTTTGTTTCCTCCGTTTTGCGGTATACCACACCCCTCCCGATCAATAGGACCCCGTTTCAATCCTAGGCACTTGAACAGAAGTTTGTTTCCTCTGTTTTGCGGTACACTAGACCCTTCCCGATAAACATGATCCCGTTTCGACCGTATGTGGTCAAACAGAAGGCCGTTTCCTCTATTCTACGGTACGCCAGACCTTGTTTCGGCTGTTCCGTCCAAGCCGGTTGGCTCCCTATGAACATGATGTATTCCGATCCAGTCGGTGGCCTCCCGCTGAACACGACACGGTGTCCTCTGTTCCGACCCAGCCGGTTGGCTGCCGATGAACATGGCGTCGTCGTTGTACATGTTAGAGACCCTGCTCGTATGTATGTACGTTGTCGTATTTATTTTCTTGTAGCATGGTTGTACGTGCGTGTACATGATATAGACGGGACTACGTGACATGCTACATCCGCGCCTCTACTATGACACATGCCGCTCCTTACTCGTCCACGGTTCATCACTTCGGAGAGACCGATCGACCAGTATGTACGTACACGTTCGGGATCAGACAGACAACCCTACGTACGGTTCGACTAGGTGGGTCCCAGCTGTCAGGGAGGATAAGGAGGCACTTCCTTGCGTGTGAAGATTTAGCTAGTGGGTCCCATCTGTCAAGGGGAGGAATTTTTTGTGTGTAATAAGGAGGCACTTCCTTGCGTGCGAAGATGTAGCTGGTGGGTCCGGCTGTCAACGTCACCGTGTACAGTCCTCTTCTGATGGTTGTCATTCGCTGACCATGTTGACCATGCCGCACGGACAACACCCAGGCGGTGGGTGTAAGTGAGGTAGGGAATGATGCAGAGCCTGGGAACACGCGGAGGTTAGTACACGGGTTGACTGGGTCGGCTCAGGTGTGAGGCTATCGTCGCCACAGAATAACAGGGGGTATCGGTGAGTACAGGGATGGCATGGCCAGCGGTGGGAGTAGGAGGGGGCGGTGAGGCCTGCACGGTAGCACACCCGGTCACGGGAGGCAGGAGCACGTGGTGGTTTGGACGACTGGAGCAAGAAAATCAGAGGTTGAAGAAGCAGGACGACCGTTGGATGTTAACAATCCAACAGTCATTGGTGATAGAATCGTTTGTTGACTAAGTTAAGCCCTCCATACGCATCAACTTAGTGGGCCACAAGTCAGCCTCCAAATCTGATGGGCCCCAGCTGTCATGGAGAGCAATCGTTATTTTTTGCTTAATGTAATGCCCGGATAATTAAGGTACAGTGAACCTTTGTTAATCATGCCACGTCACCTTGATTACTGTTGATAATCTTGCGTTAGTTCAAAACGATTCAAATTTAAATTTAATTAAAGGCAAACAACAAAAGTTTTCAAACCGTAAAACTAAAATGTTTGGATTGTGCCAAATAATGCATAGGTAATTATGGTGGAGAAACTACACTTTAAAAAATATTAAAATACTATAAGATGAATAAAACAGTAGTGAAAACTATTATTTCATACTTTTAAATAAAAATATTAAAAAACTATTTCAGTTTGGGTAGCAAATTAATGTGGCAGTAGCAATGGGAAACATCGATTTAGGTGCCACTTTGGTATATTGTTAACACTAGAATGAACAACAACTAAAAGAAACAGAAAAGAAATAAAGAAAAATAAGAAAAATACAAAAGAAAAAACAAAGAAAAGGAGAAAACCTCCCCTTCCCGATGGGACTTGGCCCAGCTGGCACTTGGCTAGCTAGGCCGGCCCAGCCGACCCCCACTCCCGCCCTCCATAACCCCACCCAGGGGAAACCATAACCCCCGTCGCCCCACTCCCCCCATGTTTGCCTCCCCTTGATCTAGATCTGGATCGGGGAACCGCCCGCCGCCCCGTCCGCCGCCGCCCAACACCCCCCTTGCCGGACCTCCCCGCCAGACCGTCGGTGCCTCCTCATCTCCTCCCCACGGGTCACCCCTGAGCCTCGCTGCCCCTCTCTCCACGAATGCTGGTGAGGGCCATGCCCTCCCCTCTCTCCACTGTGCCCGCGCGAACACACATGCGACCTCAGCCGCTCGCTGCCTCCTGCAGCACTCACTACTGCTGCCCTGCTCTGCGCCCCTTTGCGTGCACATGGCTGTGCAAGGCTGTGCCTGCGCCGTCACCCGCTGCTGTCTGCCTCTGCCGCCGCACGGCCGCTGCTACTCTCTCTCGTGCTGCTGCCATCGCCCCGCGCGCCTGTCTACGTCGGCGCGTTGCCGCGCCTGGCCGCAGCCACCTCTGCCCGCCGACGGCCTGGCCTCCGCCCGCACCTGCGAGCTCTCTCATGCTCGCCGCGCCTCACCCGCAGCCACCTCGTCGTGGCCCCTGATACGTCTCCATCGTATCTATAATTTTTAATTGTTCCATGCCACTATTATAAAACTTTCATATACTTTTGGCAACTTTTTATACTATTTTTGGGACTAACATATTGATCCAGTGCCAGTTCCTGTTTGTTGCATGTTTTTTGTTTCGCGGAACATCCATATCAAACAGAGTCCAAACAAGATAAAAACTTACGAAGATTTTTCTAGAATATGTGTGATTTTTTGGAAAAAGAATCAACGCGAGACGATGCCCGAGGAGTCCACAAGGCAGGGGGCGTGCCCGAGGGGGTAGGGTGTGCCTTGGGCCCTTGTGGCCACTTCGTAAGGCGGTTGGTGCCCTTCTTTCGCCGCAAGAAAGCTAATATCCGAATAAAAATCGTGTTAAAATTTCAGCCCAATCAGAGTTACGGATCTCTGGAAATTTAAGAAACGGTGAAAGGCCAGAATCAGGAAACGCGGAAACAGAAGGAAACACACACACACACACACACACAGAGAGAGAGGGAGAGAGAGATCAAATCTCGGAGGGGCTCCCACCCCTACGCCGCCATGGAGGCCATGGACCAGAGGGGAAACCCTTCTCCCATCTAGGGGGAAGGTCAAGGAAAAAGAAGGAGGGGGCTCTCTCGCCCTCTCCCGGTGGCGCCGGAACGCCGCCAGGGCCATCATTGTGATGGCGATCTACAACAACAACTTCGCCGCCGTCATAAGCAAATCTCTCCCCCTCTATGCAGTAGTGTAACACCCCTTCTCCCTACTGTAATCTCTACTTAAACATGGTGCTCGACGCTATATATTATTTCCCAATGATGTATGGCTATCCTATGATGTTTGAGTAGATCCGTTTTGTCCTATGGCTTAATTGATGATCGTGATTGGTTTGAGTTGTATGTTTTATTATTGGTGCTATCCTATGGTGCTCTCTATGTCGCGCAAGCGTGAGGGATCCCCGCTCTGGGGTTTGCCATATGTTCATGATTTGCTTATGGTGGTTTGCTAGAGTGACAGAAGCTTAAACCCGAGTAAGTAGGTTGTTTGCGTATGGGAGTAAAGAGGACTTGCTACTTTAATGCTATGGTTGGGTTTTACCTTAATGATCTTTAGTAGTTACGGATGTTTGCTAGAGTTCCAATCATAATTGCATATGATCTAGGGAGATAAAGCATGTTAGCTTATGCCTCTCCCTTATATAAAATTGCAATAATGATTACCGGTCTAGTTATCGATTGCCTTGGGACAAATAACTTTCTTGTGACAAAAAGCTCTCTACTAAAACTAACTTAGTTGTTTCTTTATCTAAAAAACCTGTAGCATTTATTTACATGCTCTTTATTATCTTGCAAACCTATCCTACAACACCTACAAAGTACTTCTAGTTTAATACTTGTTCTAGGTAAAGCGAACGTTAAGCGTGCTTAGAGTTGTATCGGTGGTCGATAGAATTTGAGGCAATATTTGTTCTACATTTAGCTCCTCGTTGGCGACACTCTTACTTATCGAAAGAGGCTACAACTGATCCCCTATTCTTGTAGGTTATCAGCCCCACTGCCCGCTTCGCTCGCCGCGACCCCGCAGCGCCGCCCGAGCCCCGCCTCTGCCTCCCCGCGTCGTCCCGCCGTCATGCACATGCACACGCTGTAGGCCATGACCGCGCGTCGCCATGACCCCACTGCTGCTCCATCGCGCCAGCCCCTTCAGTGTCGCGGCCTCGCGTAGCCCCGTGCGCCCCCGTTGCAGTCGCTCGCCGGCCCGACCGCGCCCCCCTCGCTCAACCCCGCTGGCCACCGGGCCCGCCTCCTTGGTCTACCCGTAGTCCCTCTACCGTCTTTGGTCAATACGCGCGTTACACTCCTGGTTCCTCCCGGGGCCATGCCCCCTGATCAGCGGTCTGCTGCCGCTGCTCCTCGTCAGCGGTCGCTCCCCCTCCGCACCTCTGCCTCGCCCAGTGCTCGCGCCTCGCCGCCGGCCACTGCCCCGCGGCTCCCCTCCGCTCGCCCCTTGGGCCGCGACGTGATGCCTCGCGCGCTTGTTCGGGCTGCGCCCGCTAACCGTGGCTCGGCACACGCACGCCCGATAGGCCTCCCTTGGGTCTATGACAAGTGGGCCCCTGCCCTAGAATGAAAATGATAATAAAAAAGATTTTTTTAAAATTAGTTAATTAAGTAATTAACTTAATTAATCTAGGTTAATTAACCTAACTTAATTAACCTGCTAATCGAACTGTTTAACTGTTAATAAGTTAACAGCTAATGACAAACACCCCCCACGCGTTAGTTGACCCTGTCAACGGTCAATGTTGACCGGTGATGTCATACTGACGTCGTGCTGATGCAGTACACATATTTTTGAATCATATTAAATCTTATAGTTCCAAAAATGAATTAAAATTTTAAAAATTAATATAAAATAATCCATAACTCGGATGAAAATGCTTTGTACATGAAAGTTGCTCAGTACGACGAGACGAATACGGAAACATAGTCCGTTTGTCTGCCACATGTGCCTAGCAGAGTGAACATACAACCGTCCCCCTCTGGTTCGACTGTCTGAAAACATCAAACACGAGGAATACTTTCCAGGATGTTTTCCCCCTTCGCCAGTACCGCCTAGTACCTCTTTATGGCATGCCTACCACCGCTTAATGTCATGCCATGCATCGTTATGCATCTGTTTGCATTGTATTCATTGTTTCTTCCCCCTCTTCTCTCCGATAGACTACGAGACTGACACCGCTGCTGCCCCGATTGACTACGGTGTTTCCAGGCAAGCAAACCCCCCCTTGATCAACCATATATCGCGCACTCTCTTCTCTCATATTCTTGCATTATGTTTGCTATTGTTGTTGATTCGATAGCTCATATTCTGTTAAATAGCCTGTCATTATTGCTACAATTGTTGATACTATTACCTGCTATCCTAAATGCTTAGTATAGGATGCTAGTATTCCATCAGTGGCCCTACATTCTTGTCCGTCTGCCATGCTATATTATCGGGCTGTGGTCTCTCGGGAGGTGATCACGGGTATATACATACATACATACATACATACATACATACATACATACATACATACATACATACATACATACATACATACGAAACTGTAACTAATCCCCGAGTGGTTTTGGTAATTCATAAGAACATACAGCTCATTGAACTAATATCCATTCAAGTTAAATATTTCAAAAAGTTCACTGATTGGCATGGGATGGACTAGAGATGTGGACCCCTCAAAATGCTAAGGACACATATTAGCAAAAGTTAAAGACTCTTCATTTATATTTTAGTGATCCAAGATCACACTGAGTCCATAGGAAAGCCAATACCATTAAGAGGGGATGAGGTGTTGCTTAATGGTCTACTTGCTCAAAGTACTTAGTGATATTGCTCCAAAACACCCAACCACTTTCTTATATCCAAATATTTCCAAAACTCAAAGTCAAACTCGGCCCCACCAAAACATTCTATCCGGTGCCACCGAGTTCACTTGAGCTAGCCACTGCCAGAAACCCTAACACCTCGGTCACACCGATACGAATCTCGGCCTCACCGAGATGGCCTTGTAAACTCTTTGTTGACTGTTCTAATTATTTCGGTCTCATCATAAGGTGCAATTGGTCCCATCGAGATTGCTTGACCAACTCTTTGTTTGCTCTTTGCTGAAATTGGTCTCACCGAGTTCAAGCAGTCGGCTTCACCGAGATGAGGTTTTCCCTAGCCCTAGCACATCGGTCCCACCAAGTTGTTCCAGTCGGTCACACCGAGATTCCTAATGTTCACATTTTGAACTAAATCGGTCTCACCGAGTTCTTCTATTCGGTTTGACCGAGTTGGGTCAAATGTGTGTAACGGTTGGATTTTGTGTGGAGGCTATATATACCCCTCCACCACCTTCTTCATATGTGAGAGAGCCATCAGAACGTGCCCGCACTTCCAGCCTACATTTTTTGACAGAGAACCACTTACTCATGTGTTGAGATCATGAAATTCCAATCCAACCACAAGAATCTTGATTTCTAACCATCCCCAAGTTGCTTCCCACTCAAATCATCTTTCCACCATATCCAAATCTGTGTGAGAGAGTTGAGTGTTGGGGAGACTATCATTTGAAGCACAAGAGCAAGGAGTTCATCATCAACACAACATCTACTACCTTTTGGAGAGTGGTGTCTCCTAGATTGGTTAGGTGTCGCTTGAGAGCCTCCGTCAAGATTTTGGAGTTGAACCAAGAATTTTGTAAGGGCAAGGAGATTGCCTAGTTCGTGAAGATCTACCCAAGTGAGGCAAGTCCTTCATGGGCGATGGCCATGGTGGGATAGACAAGGTTGCTTCTTCGTGGACCCTTCGTGGGTGGAACCCTCCGTGGACTCGCGCAACCGTTACCCTTCATTGGTTGAAGTCTCCATCAACGTGGACGTACGATAACACTACCTATTGAAACCACACCAAAAATATGTGTGCCATCATTGCGTTTGCACTCTCCAAACCCTTCCTGTCGTGGATTTGTCACGGGAGATGTCCTCATTGAAAGGACTTATTCATGAGGCCAATGCATCTAATTGGTAGCTTGAGAGGGATTGAACGTGATGAGAGACGCGAGGTTTTTTCCCAGGTTCGGCCCCTCACGGTGGAGGTAAAAGCCTACATCCTGCTTCATTGATATTGCTGATGATGATCACGATTACAAGGGCGCTCTATCTCGAGAGCAATAGACTTGTCTGTCTAACCCTAATTTTGTCCAACTCATCCAAACTTGTCCCTCTTGGGGTGCCCTATCCCTCCTTATATAAGTTGGAGGGGCGGGTTACATGTATAGTCCTACTAGGATTAGGACTAGTCTATCTTTCATTACAAGCCGGATACAAGTCCGGATCTTGCTTACTTGTAAAGGAAATATTCCTCATGCCTTTCCTCTTAAGCCGGCCCACCATACCACGAGCCGGCCTTCCATGAACCGCCTTCTGGCTTCCGGGTCTTGTCACTCCTCTAACCCGCCTGTCAGATCACAAATGAGTCACCTGGCTCGGCCGGGTCATTAGGGAGTGGAGAGATCCGGGTGGGTCACCAGTGAGTCACCAAGTCCAGCTGGGTCATACATCCGACCGGGTCATACCACGGGGTATAACCCTGACATTAGCCCCCATTTTAATTTGGATTTATCCATGTTAAACTGATCCTACAAAATAAACACAAGAACAAATTTGACAGGTTGTGCTCCGGGTTAAAAGTTCTTGTAAGCCGACACCTGATCATCCTTAAATCCTTGTCATTTCCTTCTTCTGGAAAGTCCGGGTCAATAGACCAGCTTCATAATCAATTTGCTGACATTAGTTTCTCATAGAAATATTGTGAAGAATAATTCATTTGATATAGCTCCCAATGCTTAAAAAATATTGGTCTTGAAATACTCATCTGATTTTCAGCCGGCTTGAAGATGTAGAACTTCCCGGTTTATCATTGCCTAAACTGCCGGTTTTTAAATATTGATGGCACCGGGTCATAATTGTTGCTAACATTAAGCTTGAAAATGTACCTCCCTTATATGCATATCACTTGTATCCCCCAAGTCTTAAGAAGGGAGCGTACGTAGCAACAGCTTAAGACTTTCTTTAATATAAATGTCGCAACCTTGAAGAAATCCACGTTGTTCATCTCAGTCGCTAGTCATAAACTGAATATTCCACATATGTAGCCTCCAAGTGTCGGGTTGTCATGTTTGCAGCAACATGGGACTTGTAATTGCCTTATGCTTATAAAAACTTCAACCAGTGTAGCCCACAAGGGCCGGGTCATTATGCAATAATGAGCAGGGACTTTGTAGATATGATCATGTAGACTTGAGAAACAACGTGTAGCCCCCAAGGGTCATCTCAACAAGACAATACTGAGCTAGGAGTTCATATATACCTCATTGAAAATAACATCATATGATGTAGCCTCCATCGTAGGGCTTGAACCCATGACCACAAGGTTAAGTGCCTTATGCTCTACCAACTGAGCAATGGACCCTTCAATATAATGGATTAAAGCTTGTGATCGATGTGCGTGAGCAATTAGTAGCCCCCAAGGGCCGGCTCATCACTATGTGATGGGTCGGGTCTTCAACCAGGCGAGTTAAAAATGACCTTGCATTAGCCCCCAAGTGCCATGGTACATGCTGGCAGTGACATGGGACTTGCGTATTTGATGTAATCTCAATCTGAATAATGTAGCCCCCAAGTGCCGGGTCGTAAGCTTGCAGCGACTTGGGACTATTCCTTCCATTGCAGAATAAATCATATCCATTGATAAAGAAATAATAGCCATTGCGCTGAAGCGACTTTGAAAACCTCAATCATAATACTGGTTATTGATAACCATAAAAATCCAGCCATGTCGGCTATTCAAGATTTGAATAATATAACCCGGTATGAAAACCTCAATCATTCAATATCATCATGAAAATCCAGCCAAGTTTGGCTATTAAAGATTTGAATACCTTATCTGTTGACAAGTAAAACTGGAGTTTAAATACCCGGCGACTCTTGGCCGATGGCGACTAAATATGCATCCATTGTAATCCGGGATTTTTTTAACCCAGCGGCTTATAGCCTTTGTAAAAATCAATAACTGATAACCGTTTTGAAAACCAATTTTGATGATGGGCTTGAACTTAACCATTTATGTAAGCCATAGCTCTGCATGTTCTGCAAAAAGTTTAAACAACATATGCCCTGGCGACTAATCGTCAAAAGCCAGGGCAGGTAACAACCCAAACATAATACAGTCTTAGGCAATCATGGAAAAGACTAGAATTAAGGTCATTCAAGCCTAAACATACTGCTGACTTAAAGTCAAAATCCAGGGCGTGTTATCAAACCTCGCATATTTATATAACCAGGAAAATCATACCTATAGAATTGACTTATACTACCGGCTTACATAGCCATATGTAGTCAAGATAACAATCCAATGATTTATAAGCGCATGATTCCAATGGCGCAATCCAAAATATACTGGAGACTTAACGTCCGAAGCCATGGGAGGTTATCAAACCTCGCATATTCATCCAACAATTTAAAAATATACCTGGAAAATTGGCTCAAATTGCCGGCTTACATCGCCACATCCAATGCGGGTGACAACCCAAATATTCATAATCGCATAATCCCAATTGCGCAATCCAAAGTATACTGGCGACTTAAAGTCCATAGCGAGGGCGGTTTACCAAACCCAAAATGTTCATACCATTATTGAAAGACATACCTGTAGATTAATACCATCGTGATGCCGTGATAATTATAATCCGGGGCCAGTATCAACCCAGAGTCATGAAATATCATCATTTTGATTGCTCAAGGCAAAATATCCTGGCGACTTAAAGTCTGCTATCAGGGCGGGTTGTCAAACCCAAAGATGCTCAATGATGCACTGGTGTGCGTCGGTCCTAAACAAACGGTTTTTAACCCCTTTCCGTGACGACATTTGGAATGGTCGCCAAGTGAGTGTGGGCAATAGGGGGGTCCTTCCCACACGACCCAGAAACCGTCAGGGATATGCCCTCCTGGCATGCACGCTCAGCAAAATGAGAATGTGTGCGACCGGCGAGTGCTCAAATACACAAATACGTACAGTAGAGCTAAAAAAATACAATTATACAGTGAAATTATTTCCGGTCGCAAGTACATCCCACATAGTCAGTCCCCGCTAAACGTTTCCGTTCGTATGTACATCCCACACAGTCGCTCCAACGAAAACATTTCCGTTCACACGTACATCACACACAATTTTTCCCAATAAATCGTTTGCGTTATTGAATGTATCACACACAGTCCGTAGAAGAAACTGTGTGGCAAAGGCTGTCCATCACACACACTGTTTTTATGTGGTAAATGTTTGCGCAAGGTGACCTAACACAAACAGTTTTAAAATGGAAGTCGTGTGTGATTGTTCATTGATCCAACATGGTTTATTCCTAGAAACTATGTGCGTTGCCTGAGGTCATCGCCCACGGTATTTTTTCAACAACCGTTTGGAATAGCAAAACCCAATTAGCAGCCTAATTCGCCATTTGTAGGCTAATTATCTGATTATTCATAATCCATTTATTAATCTAATTGACATTTCATATTAAGCACACAATATATTTCATTTCCATATTAAGGAAGCAGAATTTCATAATTTAAATACATCATAGTACAACATGATATAGCTTCAGCACTCAGCTACCCCATTACACAACTACACCAGCAGCAAGTTCCACATGCAACATGTAGAACCTTTCGAAATTAGCATCATAGACAATATATAGACATATGCATCTCATTTGGAAAACTGCTGAAGCGGAAGGCAAATATTGAGCCTTCATTCATGTTGAAGGTCTTTCCAACTTTAGGCTAGTGCCTGTGGATGATTGACCGTCCGTCCTTCGTCCTCTTTAGGAAAACTTCAATATTGAACCGTGGGTGTTGTTTGAATACCTTCCTCGCCTCCTGACCATAGAGGTGGTTTGAGAGGTAATCATCAATGAACTGCTTTGGAAAGGCCTGAAAACAAGGATGTGCATAGATATCTTCTCTATACTGGAAATGGGGTAAAGGAATAAAAAAAGGCAATGTATAATAGTTAGTACCATCTTGTAGTGAGCCGATGTCTTCTTCATTGTGCAGACAAAGATCTTATTGTTTTTTTGTCGCTAATTTCTTTATCCTAACAATATTTCTGAGTTTCTTGGTTTGATTGATATTCATGGACAACTCATTTCCTCATATGCAAAAAGGGTTGAACAGTGGGTCAAAACCTCTAATAGCAGGACCTACACATGCAAGTCCAGCTTGTTAAAAACCAAAATATTAGAATGGCTCCTACAATTGCACAATAACATGCTATTAGAGGACGGACAATGCACGTGCTAACCTTGATTGTAAACCTTAGTGCTTCCCATTGTTTCCCTACAACACATATAAGGTAGTTAGTCATCGGGTTAAGTAAGGGTTCGCATGCTATCAGTAAAATATGTTGATGAATAATAAGCACATCGCAGATTCATCAGATTAATTCAAGCCACACGGAAAACCCATTTACCCAAACCAAGCATGATTAAGAAATAGGAAGTATATCACTTGTATATGTTTGTCATGTATTAAGTGCACCCAAATTCGATTTATTCCACACATGCACAACAATACAAAATTCTACGACAATTGGACATCGCATTGCATAATTGAACCATGCAGTTAACTAAACACCACAACAAATGAACCAAACATTAACTGAGCACCACATTGCACAATATAACATACTCCTAATAGAAGATTGGACAGTTAACCAAACAGTTAACTACAGCCAATTGTAGCAATTGTATTTGTTTCTCATGTATTTACTACCGCCAAATTCAATTTATTCCTCACATGGTATACAATAACAAAATGCACCCACAACTATTGAACATCGCATTGCAGCATTAAACCAAACAGTTTACTAAACACCACTACACAAATGAACCAAACGTTAACTGAGAACCACATTGCACAATGTATAACCAAACCAAGCATGCTTGACAACTTGGAAATATAGCAATTGTATTCGTTTCTCATGTGTTTTGTAAAGATAAATTCGATTTATTTCTCACATGGAAGACAATACAAAATTGCAGCCTAAAGAATTGAACACCACATTTGCAGAATTGAACCAAACAGTTAACTAAAGATGACAACTAATTCACAAAACAATTAATAAGTGAGCACCACACTGCTCGACATATAGAACATCTACACTAGAGCAACAGATTGCATGGTAAAATTAGATAGCACAATTCACTAGAATTTGTGAAGGAAAGGCAGGAGCAGCACACGCAACGGGTCAACCGAGCATGCTTAACTGGCATAGCTAGCAAATGGCAATGTGCTCCTCCAAGATCTGGGGGTCGGCACGAATGGCAGCCATCACGACCTCATACGTGCGTGCGGCCGTGATAACCCATAAGTATAAGGGATCGCAACAGTTTTTGAGGGTAGAGTATTCAACCCAAATTTATTGATTCGATACAAGGGGAGCCAAAGAATATTCTTAAGTATTAGCAGCTGAGTTGTCAATTCAACCACACCTGGAAACTTAATATCTGCAGTAAAGTATTTAGTAGAAAAGTAATATGATAGTAGTGGTAACAGTGGTAAAAGTAACAGTAGCAGTTTTGGTTTTATAGTGATTGTAACAGTAGCAACGGAAAAGTAAATGAGCGAAGAAAAATATGTGAAAAGCTCGTAGGCAATGGATTAATGATGGATAATTATGTCGGATGCAATCAATTATGCAACAGTTATAACATAGGATGACACAGAACTAGCCCCAGTTCATCAATGTAATGTAGGCATGTATTCCGAATATAGTCATACGTGCTTATGGAAAAGAACTTGCATGCCATCTTTTGTCCTACCCTCCAGTGGCAGCGGGGTCCTATTGGAAACTAAGGGATATTAAGGCCTCCTTTTAATAGAGTACCGGACCAACGCATTAACACATAGTGAATACATGAACTCCTAAACTACGGTCATCACCGGTAAGTATCCCGATTATTGTCACTTCGGGGTTAACGGATCATAACACATAATAGGTGACTATAGACTTGCAAGATAGGATCAACAACTCACATATATTCATGAAGACATAATTGGTTCAGATCTAAAATCATGGCACTCGGGCCCTAGTGACAAGCATTAAGCATAGCAAAGTCATAGCAACATCAATCTCAGAACATAGTGGATACTAGGGATCAAACCCTAACAAAACTAACTCGATTACATGATAAATCTCATCCAACCCATCACCGTCTAGCAAGCCTAGGATGCAATTACTCACGCATGGCGGTGAACATCATGAAATTGGTGATGCAGGAAGGTTGATGATGATGATGATGGCGACGGATTCCCCTCTCCGGAGCCCCAAACGGACTCCAGATCAGCCCTCCCGAGAGAGTTTAGGGCTTGGCGGCGGCTCCGTCTCGTAAAACTCGATGAATCCTTCTCTATGATTTTTTTCTCCCCAAAAGTGAATATATGGAGTCAAGGTGGACGTGGTGGAGCGTCAGGGGGCCCATGAGGCAGGGGGCGCGCCCAGGGGGTAGGGCGTGCCCCCACCCTCGTGGACAGGGTGTGGGCCCCCTGACATGGATCTTTCTTCCAGTATTTTTTATATATTCCAAGAATAATCTCCGTTGATTTTCAGGTCATTCCGAGAACTTTTATTTCTGGACAAAAATAACACCATGGCAATTCTGCTGAAAACAGTGTCAGTCCGGGTTAGTTCCATTCAAATCATGCAAGTTAGAGTCCAAAACAAGGGCAAACGTGTTTGGAAAAGTAGATACGACGGAGACATATCAACTCCCCCAAGCTTAAACCTTTGGTTGTCCTCAAGCAATTCAGTTGATAAACTGAAAGTGTTAAAGAAAAACTTTACAAACTCTGTTTGCTCTTGTTGTTGTAAATATGTAAAGCCAGCATTCAAATTTTTTGCAAAGATTATGAACTAACCATATTCACAATAAAATTTAGGTCTCATGTTTACTCATATCAATGACATAATCAACTAGTGAGCAATAATAACAAATCTCAGAAGACAACACTTTCTCAAAATAATCATGATATGATATGACAAGATGGTATCTCGCTAGCCCTTTCTGAGACCGCAAAACATAAATGCAGAGCACCTTTAAAGATCAAGGACTGACTAGACATTGTAATTCATGGTAAAAGAGATCCAGTCAAGTCATACTCAATGTACACTAACAGTAATGGATGCAAATGAAAGAAGTGCTCACCAACTGGTGCTTTTTCATAAGAGTATGATGACTGAACGTAAAAGTAAATAGATAGGCCCTTCGCAGAGGGAAGCAGGGATTTGTAGAGGTGCCCAGATCGGTTTTGAAATAGATATGAATAATATTTTGAGCGGTATAGTTTCATTGTCAACATAACAACCGAGAGATCTTCATATCTTCCATGCTACACACATTATAGGTGGTTCCCAAACAGAATGGTAAAGTTTATACTCTCCCTCCACCAACAAGCATCAATTCATGGCTTGCTCGAAACAACGAGTGCCTCCAACTAACAAGAGTCCCGGGGGAGTTCTGTTTGCAGTTATTTTGATTTGATTTGCATAAAGCATGGGACTGGGCATCCCGGTGACCTGCCATTTTCTCGTGAGTGAGGAGCGGAGTCCACCCCTCTTGAGAATAACCCGCCTAGCATGGAAGATACATACAAACCTAGTTGATACATGAGCTATTCGAGCATACAAAATAGAATGTTTATTTGAAGGTTTAGAGTTTGGCACATACAAATTTACTTGGAACGGTAGGTAGATACCGTATATAGGTAGGTATGGTGGACTCATATGGAACAACTTTGGGGTTTATGGAATTGGATGCACAAGCAGTATTCCCGCTTAGTATAGGTGAAGGCTAGAAAAAGACTGGGAAGCGACCAGCTAGAGAGCGACAACAGTCATGAACATGCATTAAAATTAATCAACACCGAATGCAAGCATGAGTAGGATATAATGCACCATGAACATAAATATCGTAGAGGCTATGTTGATTTTGTTTCAACTATATGCATGAACATGTGCCAAGTCAAGCCACTCGAATCATTCAAAAGAGGATACCAACCTATCATACCACATCACAACCATTTTAATAGCATGTTGGCACGCAAGGTAAACCATTATAATCTCATAGCTAATTAAGGATGGCATAAGCAACTACAATCTCTAATTGTCATTGCAAACATGTTTCTTTCATAATAGGCTGAATCAGGAACGATGAACTAATCATATTTACAGAAACAAGAGAGGTCGAGTTCATACCAGCTTTTCTCATCTCAATAAGTTCATCATATAATCATCATTATTGCCTTTAACTTGCATGACTGAATAGTGTGGATAATAATAATAATATTGCACGTGCATTGGACTAAGCTAGAATCTGCAAGCATTCAATTCAAGAGAGAAGACAAGGTAATATGGGCTCTTTGTTAGATCAACAATAATGCATAAACGAGCCACTCAACATTTTCATTATGGTCTTCTCCTCTCGACCCCCAAAGAAAGGAAAAGAAACAAAACTATTTACACGGGAAAGCTCCCAACAAGCAAAAGAAGAACGAGAAATCTTTTTGGATTTTATTTTAATTATTACTACTATAGGCATGAAAAGTAAACTAGCTAAATGCTACAACTAGTTTTTTTTGTTTTCTGAAGGTTTATCAAACACACAAGAAGAAAGCATAAAAGGGAAATAAACTAGGCATGGATATTACAATGAAAAAGTATGAGCACCGACAACTAGCATGAATGTGTGAACAGGAATGTAATGTCGGTGAGAGATATGTACTCCCCCAATGCCGGTGACCAGCCATTTTCTCGTGAGTGAGGAGCGGAGTCCACTCCTCTTGAGAATAACCCGCCTAGCATGGAAGATACAGACAACCCTAGTTGATACATGAGCTATTCGAGCATACAAAACAGAATGTTTATTTGAAGGTTTAGAGTTTGGCACATACAAATTTACTTGGAACGGCAGGTGGATACCGCATATAGGAAGGTATGGTGGACTCATATGGAATAACTTTGGGGTTTATGAAGTTGGATGCACAAGCAGTATTCCCGCTTAGTACAAGTGAAGGCTAGAAAGAGACTGGGAAGCGACCAGCTAGAGAGCGACAACAGTCATGAACATGCATTAAAATTAATCAACACCGAATGCAAGCATGAGTAGGATGTAATTTACCATGAACATAAATATTGTAGAGGCTATGTTGATTTTGTTTCAACTACATGCGTGAAACATGTGCCAAGTCAAGACACTCAAATCGTTCAAAGGAGGATACCACCCTATCATACCACATCACAACCATTTTAGTAGCATGCTGGCACGCAAGGTAAACCATTATAAACTCCTAGAAAATTAAGCATGTCATAAGTAACTATAATCTCTGATTGTCATTGCAAACATGTTTCATTCATAATAGGCTGAATCAGGAATGATGAACTAATCATATTTACAAAAACAAGAGAGGTCGAGTTCATACCAGCTTTTCTCATCTCAATCAGTTCATCATATATTGTCATTATTGCCTTTCACTTGCATGACTGAATAGTGTGGATAATAAGAATAGTGCACGTGCATTGGACTAAGCTAGAATCTGCAAGCATTTAACTCGGAGAGAAGACAAAGTAATATGGGCTCTTTGTTAGATCAACAATAATGCATATGAGAGCCACTCAACATTTTCATCGTGGTCCTCTCCTCTCGAACCCCAAAGAAATGAAAAGAAACAAAACTATTTACACGGGAAAGCTCCCAACAAGCAAAAGAAGAACGAGAAATCTTTTTGGGTTTTCTTTTTAATTACTACTACTACAGACATGAAAAGTAAACTAGCTAAAAGCTACAACTAAATTTTTTTTCTTAAGGTTTTTCAAACGCACAAGAAGAAAGATTAAAAAGAAAATAAACTAGCATGGATGATACAATGAAAAAGTATGAGCACCGACAACTGGCATGAGTGTATGAACATTTATGTAATGTCGATGAGAAATACGTACTCCCCCAAGCTTAGGCTTTTGGCCTAAGTTGGTCTATGCCCAAGGATCAAAGTGGCCCTCTCCGGTGTATGGAGGAGTGTCCTCTGGATACCACTGGTTGGCGATCTCCTTTGGATCCCACTGATGAACAGACTAACGGTAAGGATCAAGTGGTGGCTCCGGCTCCGGCTCTGCAGTTGACATCTGGCCCTGTACGCATGAATTGCCTCATGCAAAATGAGATACGTGCCTGAAAATATGTTAAACAAAGAGGGCGCAGGCAAGGTAATAATCTCACAATAATTTTTACCAAATATTAATTTGTACTTAAGTATCTTCTTATTGTCCTTAACAATAAACTCATGTGCTACCATACTCTTATAATCTAGAACAATTGGAGGTAGCAACTTTTCCTCTTTCTCAAAATGCCTGATAGGTATGTTAAAGTGTGCAGCAAGGCGCGAGGCAAAGATACCTCCGAGGATGGGGCCCTTTGTACGGTTCAGATTTAACCGTTTTGCAACAATAGCGCCTAAACTGAAAGTGGTATCATGAAACAAAGCATGGCGCAAAATAACAATATCAGGGGCACTAATATTTCCACAGTTCCCGCGACCAATTAAGCATCTACTAGAAAATATTGCAATGTAACGTAAAACAGGAAAATGTATGCTAGTGATTCTTCCATCGGAAACCTTTCTCATTTCCCCTACAGCAATCGTATCAATAAATCCCTCCACATCATTACGATGTGGTTCCTTTATGCTGCCCTCAAAGGGTGTCCTACAAACCCGGCAAAAATCATAAAGTGACATCTCCTTATGCTCATCATATAAATAAAATTCCACCGAAGGTGGTGATCTCCTAGCATGGAAATGAAAATTTTGCACAAAGGTATTGGTGAGTAAGAGATACTGTTCGCTCTAGTCGTGGAGGAAATCGGTGAGGCCTGCATTCTCAGCCAAATAATAAAAATCTTCATAAATCTCCGCTTCTCTTAAGAACTCATCACAAGGCCATTCACACGGCCGAACCTCTGCAGTACGAGGGAGATTATACTTGGGCTTCTTATCCTCTTCACTTTGCTTATCCTTCGAGCTTTGGCTCGATGAGCCCCTCAAAAATCTCTTCATCTTTTTCTGAAATTTTCTGAAATTTTTAGCAACATAAAATAAAAGTGAACCAAACTCAACAAGATTGATAGCAACTACTCCCACAAGTGCCTAGAGGCAATATCATGCATTAGAACAACTTAGAACCATATAAATTTGACATGCAAGCTCAAGAACAGGGTCACCTAAGCAGCAAAAATTTGCAATGAATAAAGCACTAGAACAAAAACTAATTGGACCATTGGAGGAGTCACATACCGAAGAACAATCACCAAAGCAGTTTTGTGAATGGAGCTTTGAGCAAGGAGATCGAAAATGGCAGCAAGATGAGGTAGAACTCTGGTTTAAGCTGGCTAGTGATTTTTTCTGGATGAAGAAGGAGTGTGTGGCTGCTGGAATAAGCGGAGGGGACCCACATGGGGTCCACGAGGTAGGGGGCGCGCCTAGGGGGGTAGGGCACGCCCTCCACCCTCGTGGGCACATGGTGGGTCCCCCTGATGTGTTCTCAGTGCCAAAAATTCTTAAATATTTTGGAAAAAATCATATTTCATTTTCAGGGCATTTGGAGAACTTTTATTTTTGGTGTATTTTTTATTGCAAAGATAATTCAGAAAATAGACAGAAAATACTATTTTTACTTTATTTAAGATAAATAACAGAAAGTAAAAAGAGGGTACAGAAGGTTGTGCTTTCTAACTTCATCCATCTCATGCTCATCAAAAGGAATCCACTAACAAGGTTGATCAAGTCTTGTTAACAAACTCATTCTGAATCGCATGAAACCAGAGAAATTTCGAATAACACTAGGTTACCTCAACGGGGATATTCATGTACCCAACAATAGGAATATCATATTTCTTCTTGACAGTAGGAAGAGGAAATTCAAAACCTCCAATAGTGATTGTTGGAATTTTTCCAATAGAATTGATACTGTGGACTTGAGGTTGTTTCCTCGGAAAGTGTACCGTATGCTCATTACCATTAACATGAAAAGTGACATTGCCTTTGTTGCAATCAATAACAGCCCATGCAGTATTCAAAAAGGGTCTACCAAGGATAATCGACATACTATCGTCCTCGGGAATATCAAGAATAACAAAGTCCGTTAAAATAGTAACGTTTGCAACCACAACAGGCACATCCTCATAAATACCGACAGGTATAGTAGTTGATTTATCAGCCATTTGCAAAGATATTTCAGTAGGTCTCAACTTATTCAAATCAGGTCTACGATATAAAGAGAGAGGCATAACACTAACACCGGCTCCAAGATCACATAAAGCAGTTTTAACATAGTTTCTTTTAATGGAGCATGGTATAGTTGGTACCCCTGGATCTCCAAGTTCCTTTGGTATTCCACCCTTAAAAGTATAATTAGAAAGCATGGTGGAAATTTGAGCTTCTGGTATCTTTATTTTATTAGTAACAATATCCTTCATGTACTTAGCATAAGGATTCATTTTAAGCATATCAGCCAAACGCATACGCAAAAAGATTGGTCTAATCATTTCAGCAAAGCGCTCAAAATCCTCATCATCCTTTTTCTTAGATGGTTTAGGAGGAAAAGGCATGGGTTTCTGAACCCATGATTCTCTTTCTTTACCGTGTTTCCTAGCAACGAAGTCTCTCTTATCATAACGTTGATTCTTTGATTGTGGGTTACCAAGATCAGCAGCAGGTTCAATTTCTACGTCATTATCATTGCTAGGTTGAGCATCAACATGAACATCATCATTAACATTATCACTAGGTTCATGTTCATTACCAGATTGTGTTTCAGCATCACAAATAGAAATATCATTGGGATTCTCAGGTGTGTCAACAACACGTTCACTAGAAGCATGCAAAGTCCTATCATTTTTCTTCTTCCTCCTCTTAGAAGTACTGGGTGCATCAACATTAGTTCTCTGAGAACCTTGCTCAATTCTCTTAGGATGGCCCTCGGGATACAAAGGTTCCTGAGTCATTTTACCCACTCTAGTCATAACTCTAACAACATTATCATTTTCTTCTTATTTAATTCATTAAGCAAATCATTCCGAGCTTTAAGTACTTGTTCTACTTGAGTGGTAACCATAGAAGCATGTTTACTAATAAGTTTAAGTTCACCTTTAACTCTAGACGTATAATCACTCAAGTGTTCAAGCATATCAGCATTGCGATTCAATTGTCTTCCCACATAAGCATTGAAGTCTTCTTGTTTAACAATAAAATTATCAAACTCATCTAAGCATTGGCTAGCAGACTTATAATGAGGAATATCACCTTCATCAAATCTATAGAAAGAATTTACCTTTACTACCTGTGTCGGGTTATCAAGACCATGTATTTCTTCAATAGGTGGTAAATTCTTAACATCTTCAGCGTTAATACCTTTTTCTTTCATAGACTTATTTGTTGCTTGCATATCTTCGGGACTGAGTAATAGAATACCCCTTTTCTTCGGAGTTGGCTTAGGAGTTGGTTCAGGAAGTGTCCAATTATTTTCATTAGTCAACATATTATTCAATAGAAATTTAGCTTGATCAATAGTTCTTTCCCTGAAAACACAACCAGCACAACTATCCAGGTAGTCTCTGGAAGCATCGGTTAGTCCATTATAAAAGATATCAAGTATTTCATTTTTCTTAAGAGGATGATCAGGCAAAGCATTAAGT
This sequence comes from Triticum urartu, assembly GCF_003073215.2. Lineage (NCBI taxonomy): Eukaryota > Viridiplantae > Streptophyta > Magnoliopsida > Poales > Poaceae > Triticum > Triticum urartu. Next base: position 387,092,406 of record NC_053025.1, on the reverse strand, counting down.
AATCAGAGAAGCCTCCCCCAAGATTATGGGAGACTCTCTTCTTCAATTTGCACAAAATTATATATTTCCCTTAAAGCAGCTTGTTTCTTATGAGCGGGGAAATATTTAGCAAAGAAGTAATAAATTATATCCTCGGGACTACGCGCACAACCAGGATCAAGAGAATTAAACCATGTTTAAGCATCACCCTTTAATGAGAACGGAAATAACTTAAGGATATAATAATAGCGAGTTTTCTCATCATTAGTGAATAGGGTGACTATATCATTTAATTTAGTAAGATGTGCCACAACAATTTCAGATTCATAGCCATAAAAAGGATCAGATTCAACCAAAGTAATTAACTCAGGATCGATAGAGAAATCATAATCCTTATCAGTAAGAAAGATAGGTGAAGTAGCAAAAGCAGGGTCATATTTCATTCTATCATTCAAGGATTTTTCTTTAAGCTTAGCTAATAATTTCTTAAGATCATATCTATCATTGCAAGCTAAGAAGTCTCTAGCAGTTTCTTCATCCATAACATAACCCTCAGGCACAATAGGCAATTCATATCTAGGGGGAGAATCTTCATCATCACTTTCATCAATATTATCAGTTTCAATAATTTCATTCTCTCTAACCCTAGCAAGTTGTTCATCAAGAAATTCACCTAGTGGCACAGTAGTATCAATCATAGAAGTAGTTTCATCATAAGTATCATGCAAAGTAGAAGTGGCAACATCAATAACATGCGACCTATCAGAATCAATAGCATGTGTAGGTGTCGCAAGTTTACTCAAAACAGAAGGTGAATCAAGTGCAGAGCTAGATGGCAGTTCCTTACCCCCCCCCCCCCCTCATAGTTGAGGGAAAAATCTTGGTTCTCTTATCTTTCAAGTTCTTCATAGTGACCAGCAGATATAAATCCCAAGTGACTCAAAGAATAGAGCTATGCTCCCCGGCAATGGTGCCAGAAAATAGTCTTGATAACCCACAAGTATAGGGGGTCGCAACAGTTTTTATGGGTAGAGTATTCAACCCAAATTTATTGACTCGACACAAGGGGAGCCAAAGAATTTTCTTAAGTATGAGCAGCTGAGTTGTCAATTCAACCACACCCGGAAACTTAATATCTGCACCAAAGTATTTAGTAGCAAAGTAATATGATAGAAGTGGTAACAGTGGTAAAAGTATCGGTAGCAGTTTTGGTATTATAGTGATTGTAACAGTAGCAACGAAAAAGTAAATGAGCGAAGAACAATATGTGAAAAGCTTGTAGGCAATGGATCAATGATGGATAATTATGTCGTATGCGATCAATCATGCAACAGTTATAACATAGGGTGACACAGAACTAGCTCCAGTTCATTAAGGTAATGTAGGCATGTATTCCGAATATACTCATACGTGCTTATGGAAAAGAACTTGCATGACATATTTTGTCCTACCCTCCAGGAGAAGCGGGGTCCTATTGGAAACTAAGGGATATTAAGACCAAAGCATTAACACATAGTGAATACATGAACTCCTCAAACTACGGTCATCACCGGTAAGTATCCCAATTTTTGTCACTTCGGGGTTAACGGATCATAACACATAATAGGTGAGTATAGAATTGCAAGATAGGATCAAGAACTCACATCTATTCATGAAAACATAATTGGTTCAGATCTGAAATCATGGCACTCAGGCCCTAGTGACAAGCATTAAGCATAGCAAAGTCATAGCAACATCAATCTGAGAACATAGTGGATACTAGGGATAAAACCCTAACAAAACTAACTCAATTACATGATAAATCTCATCCAACCCATCGCCGTCCCGCAAGCCTACGATGGAATTACTCACGCACGGCGGTGAACATCACGAAATTGGTGATGGAGGAAGGTTGATGATGACGATGGTGACGGATTCCCCTCTCCGGAGCCCTGAACGGACTCCAGATCAGCCCTCCCAAGAGAGTTTAGGGATTGGCGGCGGCTCCGCATAGTAAAACGCGATGAATCCTTCTCTCTGATTTGTTTTCTCCCCGAACACGAATATATGGAGTTGGAGTTGAGGTCGGTGGAGCACCAGGGGCCCCACGAGGCAAGGGGCTCACCCAGGGGGGTAGGCGTGCCCCCACCCTCATGGACAGGGTGTGGGCCCCCTGACCTTGATTCGTTCGCCAGTATTTTTTATATGTTCCAAAAATAATCTCTGTTGATTTTCAGGTCATTCCAAGAACTTTTATTTCTGCACAAAAATAACACCATGGCAATTCTGCTGAAAACAGTGTCAGTCTGGGTTAGTTCCATTCAAATCATGCAAGTTAGAGTCCATTAGAAGGGCAAAAGTGTTTGGAAAAGTAGATACGATGAAGACGTATCAGGCCGCGATTTGCTTCTCTGCTGCCAAATGCTCTTGAGATCCTGGCTATACTGCATGCACCATGGCTTAGGGCGGCACTTATTTGGTGGAGGGGGCGGTGATTTGGGTGGAAGGTGTCGCGCTCGCGCCGGCGGTCAGGGCATGTGGGATGTGGAAGGAGGTGGAGGATGGGGGTCGGGTGTGGATTACCTGCCTGGATAGACGAGGCCGAGCAGCGTGAAGGAGGGTCGCCGACGAGGAGGCGGCGCTGCAAGCAAGGAGTGAAGGTTTCAACTTGGAAATGAAGGTGGAAAGAGGGGAAATGTGGCTTTTGGTAAGGGGGAGGGGCGGGGAGGTAGGTATTTCCGTGGAAGCCAAAAATTGGAATCGCTTCAGCCAAAAAACTGGCGCGCAAAGTGTCATCAGACATTGTCCCTTATTCAAAACTATGTACGATATGCGGACATCACAAACGATTCAGATAGCTTCACCCATGTGTGATGAGTTTGAACGTCAAAAGTTTTGGTTCGAATTTCCATGGTTACAGTGGTCATCCTTGTCATTGAATAATTTGGGTACACAAAGGAGACTACATCAGACCTACATTCTTAATCGAGCAAGTTTAGCAATTAAACAGAGCTAGCTGACCTAAACATTACTCTAACAAATTAAAGATCGGTGCTCTTAATTAAACAAAACAAAGAGTACTACTACGGCTGGTGCTCGTCGATCTCCGCCGCCGCCTCCATGTCCAGCTCGTGCCCGACGGTCTGCTGGGGAAGCGGCTCCATAGCATCCATTGCACCATACTCGGCAAGAATCTCGCCATCTGTGTCCGCCATCTCTTTGGAAAAGGCCGCCACGAGATGGGCATGGGCGGACATGATCTGGGCTTGGACGGGCTCTGTAGTCGCAAGGTATGCGGCGGAGGAACGGACAGCTGCTCGAACGCTCTCGGCGATTGCCAGCTCTTCGGTCGTGGGTTGCCGATCGTTGTCAGAGAAGCTTCGTTCGATTTGTGCGGTGACTGTCGGTGAGAAACGACACCTATGGGATCATGGAGAATCCCTTCTACGGTTGGCGGGCACGGGGCTGTGGAAAGAGCGGGTTTAAAAGATCAACATGGGGGAGTTTATCCATGTTAGGGACGCAAGTGATGCATAATACCCTACTCCTGCTGGTTTGTGTTTATCTGGTGTTCTTAGACTAGCTACAAAGCGTGCAGGGTCCAAAAAATCTGAATCCTTCTCTAGTATGCCTCAGGCATCCTTTTATAGCCAAAGGGGTCGCCATAGTGGCACACAGGAGGTGGAAAGTTTGTACTGTATACAAGTGTATCGCCTGGCACAGTAGGACAAACACATTTAATGCACTGCTGACGTGCCCTCTCACTTTGTCGGGGACGGCAAGGAAGCTCATCTCGTCCTTCGCCGCCTCATCTCGCTCTGACGCACGTCCAAGATGACTACGCATGCAGCGCCATGCTAGCTGGCTGGCTTCTGAGTTGGTGCAGTGGTAGAGTCTTCACGAAGATCTGCATGCCACCACGCAGGTGCTTGCTGAGTTGGCCTGGAAGCTGCACGTCGCCATGCAGGTGCCTGCCATGTTGGCGGGTTGACTGCTGTCTTGGAATAGAGGTGGAGCCTTGGCAGGTGTGGGCCTGGCTGCGGCCCTGTAGATGTCCCTAGCAAGGGTCTTGCAGGGGTCCCGGCAAGAGCCTTGCCGGGGTCTCACAGGTGTCCCCGGCAAGGATCTTGCCGGGGGGTCTCATGAGCGTCCCCGACAAGGATCTTGCCAGGGGGTTTCCGTCTTCTGGTCCTCATCTAGTCTTGTATGTTCTTGGTCTCCACAAAGATCTGCATGCCACCATGCAGGCGCCTCCTGAGCCTTGGTTCCAATGTTGTCAACGGTGTCGGAACTCTTAGGCTCAAGGGTGGCGGCTCAAGGGTGTTGGGCAAGTTGCCCCGGCAAGACTCTTACCGGGGCTACGTGAACTCCCCAGCAAGGCTCCTGCCGGGGAAAGCCCACCTTGGCTTCTCGCACCTCTGTATTGGCGTTGCTCTGGTAGTCTTGTGTCTTCACTTCCCCTGCTCCGCCAAGCGTGGCCACAGGCGTATGGCTGCGACTGCCCGCGGACAAGTAAAGGGGTACACAAAGGACCCCTACTTTTGTACACCGACAGTGACTGTCAGGAGCTAGGCGTGGGTTGCCTCGACATGGTTGTGGGCGGCCTCCATCAGGGCTAAGGCCGCCACTGTGGAACGGACAACTCTTGTGCCGCTCTTGCCAGTTGCTATCCCCGAGGCAGATGTTGCTGCCGCCACTTGAGAAGCAACAACGGCCGTTTGGGTTGCCTTTGTCGCCCGGTCGTAGATTGCGGCCGCGCTCATGCACCTTGTTAGCACGCGGATGCCGGCTGCGGCCGCGCTCTCGCCGGAGTGGGCTATCAAAGTTTCCCTCACGATGCAGGTCCAGGTGCCCATCTTTCACCGACGATGATTGAACAGTGAAATGATATTTGGGGAGCGACCTAGTGTGCTTGAGACGCCGGGTGTGGACTGTAGCCGACGCACCTTCTCACGTAAGCCGTAGGTGTACTATACACCGACGGTGCTCCAAGATATTTTGTGCTACATCTCACACGGTTGCTGATAATAAACTGTGTGCGATCTACTTGATTTTTCTTCTTGATTTGAATTACATAATGGGGTCACAGCGACAATGGATGGTGTTTTAATTGCTAGACCTATTATCTGGAGTGAACATGCAACTATACGTGTGTCGTAAAAGAATTGGAATTACTCAGGGTTCGTTTAAACATTTATACATTAAATTGGTTTTCTAGCCATTTCAGGTGCATAATTCAAATTAGAACTACATGCACATGCTCCATTGCATATAAATTGGTTGAAAAATCAAATGTGTGTCTTTGGGTGCATGGTTAGGTCCCATATAAGAAATGGGAATGAATTTCAAACACCAGGGCACCGTTGATTGCTGGTAAAACATTGAGATGCCTGGTTTTTAAATTCTAGTAAATCCAAAACCTGTCTGTCGTGGTTTTGTCACGGCAGATGTCCTAGAGAAAGGACTTAGTCGTGGAGCCATCGCGATGGGTTAGCTTGAAGGGGTTAAAGCGGACACAAGGACGCAAGAGAGTTTTATACTAGTTCGTCCCCTTCGATGAAGGTAAAAGCCTACGTCTAGTTGTGATGGAATTGATGGGGTTTCGATGACTAGGGAGCAAACAAGCTTCGCCTATGTCTCGAGTTGTTGTCTGTTGTCCTTGAACCGCCGCCGGGTCGTCCCCTTATATACACGGGTGACTCTCGTCGGCTTACGGAGTCCCAATACCGACTCATAGATGTGTCCGGTTTGGTCTCTTCTTATTCCTAACTTACAATACAGGTTAACTACTACCGCCGGTTTACGGCTGCAGGCCTTGAGCCGACCATGGGCCTTGAGCCCTCCTCTGTATTCTTGGGCTTTAACTTACTTAACTACTGATGAAGTTAACCTGGCCCAGATAGGCCGGTTTACGCCCAGTAGTAATATCCCCAACATTAGGCCCCAGATTGATTTGAACGGGTTCATGTCAATCCTTTAATAAAAGCTTCATCTTCAACATCTTCTTATAAATTGGTAAACCGCCATGATGTCATCTTCTCTGATTGCTGTAAACTGGAGTGACGTCACCTATCATAACGAAGCTATCCATTATGCTTCTTTTTAATAGATTGGCGGAAATCGAGGCGACAGCTCCGTTTTTGTGGCCCCTTGATTGTCGCGCCTGACTCATGTTCTTTCGCCTTATAAATAGGACCGAAGGGTCATTTCTTTTCTCCTTCTGTGCCTTCTTCATCTTCCTCACGTCGCCAACCTCGGAGCTCCGCCGCCACCGTCGACCTCTGCCTCATCCTTGGCCGCTGCATCAACCTGAGCGCACCAGAACATCGCGGCAACCTTCCGCATCTTCCTCGGCTCTGGTAAATCTTCTATCTTTCCCCCCGCAGATCTGGCCTAGGGTTTCGCAGTTCTTTAGTGTTCTTCGTCTGCCTCTTGCTCATACAATAGATCTTTAGATGAATCCACAATCTTTATTCTGTGCAATGATAGTTGTTTGACCTTCGCCTTTACTTATGCATCTCAAACCATGGGTCTATATGAACGTTTTGCTCATTGGTTCGGTAATGCTCCTTTGAACCTCTAAGTATTTATCTCTTCTCTGAACTTGCCTCAGATCCAATGCTGTAAACAAATCTTGTGAAACCTGTTTGTGCGTACCTGTCCATCCGCAATCTCAGCTTTTCAATGCTTAGATCAGGCGGTTTAACCTTATAGAAAATTTTCCAAACCGGTATATGCCATTAGTCCCCTTGTTGAACCGCCAGATGTTGGTTTCTTCATGAAACTCTGGTTCAGATAGTTCTGTCTCCGGTTTAACAGTGCCCATACCAACGTACCTTGATCAAATGCATTTTTGAACCGGGATCTTCTACCTTGTAGATTCCATCATGGCCAAGAAAGTATATGAGTGTAATTGGGTTCCTTCTCGCGCCACAGAGGATCAACTGGACGATTTAGTCCTGATTGGCGCTTTAGGCAGCAAAGATACCATCCATTGGAGGGCTCCTGGCAAAGAATGCCCTCCCACACCTCGAGAAGGAGAGGTTGTTGTTTTCGTAGATCACTTAGCCCGGGGCTTTAAGCCGCCCGGTTCTAAATTTTACCGGGATGTTTTAGCTGATTTCCAACTCCATCCGCAAGACATTGGCCCCAACTCTATTACAAATATGTGCCACTTCCAAGTGCTCTATGAGGTGTTCTTTCAAGAGGAGCCCACAGTGGAATTGTTCAGAGACCTTTTCCATCTAAACCGCTGTACTGAGTTTACTGATGGCTCTAATACGGAGTTGGGTGGCATGGCGATTCATAAAAGGAAAGAGGTCACATACCCTCACGCCAAGCTGCACAGTCACCCCAAGGAGTGGAATCAGACATGGTTCTACTGCAAAGACACCTCCCCTCCTGGTGAGAATCCCTTGCCTGGCTTCCGTCCGGAGCGGCTGAGCAATACACACCCTTTTCCTCAAAGATTGACTGCCCAGGAGAGAAGCAAATATGCTCCCCAGCTGTCAAAGCTCAGAGCCTTTATGGCCAATGGTTTAACAGGGGTTGATCTACCTCGCTGTTGGATATCATGGAGCATACTGCCCCTTAGTCAGCGCTCCGGTTTGATGTGCGAGTATACTGACAGTGTTGATGACCCACTGCGACATTCAAAACTCCAGCTCTCCGATGAAGAAATCACAGAGGCTGTGCATAAGATACTGAATGAACCGGAACACGTCTGCGCTAGAACCGGCTTGCTTCCCTTCTGTGCCGCCAACAAACCGCCAGCTGTAAGACTTTGATTTTTCTCTTTGCTAAATCTGTTATTGATATGTCTGGTCATTGTTTTTAATATCAGTGTCTGCATAATCAGGGCAATGATCCGTTTTGGAGCAAAAAACTGCCGCGGGAGAAACCAGGAAAACCAGACAAACCGGAAAGAGCAACCCGACAAAAGACTAAAGCTGTGAAGAAGACGGCCCACAGGAAAAGAACCACTGCATCTTCTAATCCGGCCGCTGATGATGATGTGGATAATCTGGACTTTGAGGTAGAACTTGACTCACTTGGTTTATTTTTCATGTGTCTTATTGATGATGATATTTGTCAGGATGATGCCGAAGCCAGCCACGCGGATGTTGCAGAGGTAATTATTCTCTCTTCCAATTCAGAAACTTTGCCTTCACAAAAAATCCGCCAGGCAAACCGGAAAGTTAAATTTTCTCATCCTCTTGCTTATTTGGATCCTAAATTTCTTATGAAGACCCAACAACACGAAGCTCGTCGCACAACTCGGCACAGCGGCCAGGTAGTTACCTCTGCCGGTTTACCGAATAGTGTGGTTCGGAAACGCCATTCAGAGGTCTCTAATTTGCTTGTCAGTGCTTGTCCTAAAGCGGGCTGCTTTCGTCAACCTCTTAATCCGTCTGACTTCGATTATCAGGTTATTTCCCACTCATCTTCTAGCGAGTCCTCGGCTACTCAGCTCCCACCGCTTAAAACGGTGCTTGGATAAGCTATACTTATTGTGATGTTTGAAGTACATCGCCTTAGAACATATGCTGTATTTGATTTTATTATTCTTATCAGGGCCAAACCTAGGCCAAGCAAGAAAGCCCGCCTGGACAAAGCGGCCAAAGAAGATGTCGTTCTTGAAGCAGACAAGACGCCCAATGCTGAAGCGGCTATTCCTGAGGATATTCCCAACGATCCACCGCAGCAAGATGATGATCTTATTGTTGAAGAGAGACCTACTGATACCTCAGGTCCTATCCATAGCCCACAGGTTCCATCCGGATTGAAAGCTCCACCGGTCCAGCAAAACCTACTAACAAGCCAACAGCTCCAGTGCAAACCGGCGGTACCAAGGACGATGAGGTTGTCATTACTGGCACTGGCCATACTGAGCCAAGCAATCCTGTCACTTTATCCAAACATTCTGCCAAGGAAGAATTTGCTGCCTTTGGCAAAGGCAAGTGGAACGCTGATCTAACGACTTACGCTGCTCTGAACGCCCAAGATATCCATTCTGGCTATCTTAACCGGCTATATACCAGCCGTGACTACGAAGCCGGTCTGGTTAATATGATGAAAGATAAATATGAGGTAACTTCCATATGCTCCTTCCTGCTTATATGCTTCCATTCTTGCTGACTCTCCTAACCCCCAAGGGACGGTTTGAAATATTCTTTCAAACCGGGACTTAATAATATAAATCTTGATGCTTTGAAATTTGCTGATGTAGCCCCCAAGGGCCGGTTCAACTTAGCGTAGTTAAACCGGTACTTTAAGTAATTGAAACTGCCGCATCAGAATATATATGATCAAATAGCCATTAGCCCCCAAGTGCCAAGTTGAATACTTGTATTGATCTTGGGACTTTGTAAACAATTGAAAGATGAAGATCAAATATGCATTAGCCCCCAAGTGCTAAGCGCATAACTTGTTATGTGGTTGGTACTTGAATCCTTCTACCGATTTGTTGAAACATATATCTGTATGCATGCAGGCGGAGCTGAAGACGAAGGAAAACCAAGTCATCGATCTTCAAGAAAACCTGAAAACCCAACAGGCTGAAACCTCCAAAGAAAAAGAGGAATTGGACAGTGCTTTAAGCACCATGGAACAACTTAAGGAGAACTTCAAGAAGAAACAGGCGGATTGGGCCACTGAAAAGTCCGCTTTGATTAAACGAGCAGAGGATGCCAAGGCTGCACTAAAACCAGTGACGGATGAACTGACCAGCATAAAGCGGCACGTTCATGCCATGACCATTGCTATCTTTGGTAAGCCAGCTTGCCTTCTGAATTGGTTCTGCCTTCTTACAGAGTCACCGGTTTATTAACCCTTTATGGTATTTCAGGGACACGCATTGGTCACTTGGGGTCAGATGTGTGGAAGAAATTGAAAGCCGCCTATACATTGGTTGAACAATTGTATACTGGTGCCCAGCGGATCATCTGTACCACGTCTCATAACAAACCGGCGCCCACTTTGATTCAAGATACTTTGATGAAACTGTCAGTGCTTCCTGCCCGGGTTGAAGAGCTAAAGAAATCTACTGCTCGAACCGGTGCAATCAATGCCTTAATCCGGGCAAAAGCCTGGGTGCCGGATTTTGATCCTATTGAAGTGGCTCAGGGCTATCCTAGCTTGAAGGAAGACGGGTCAGAATTTGGTGAAGCGGATCTGCGAGCAATAAACCGGGAGGTATGTCCACTAGCTTGTCAGTTGGCTGAGGAAGCATACTTGTCTCATTATCAAGCGCAATATGACAGTCAGAACAAGCGAATAGCTGCACCAATCCATGAATCGGAAAATCTGATCCCTCCAATCCGTAAGCATACTTACGCTCCCGATATTGACCCGTCATTGCTGATCCATGATGAAGCTGTTTTTCAAGCATTAATGTGAATCGACTGGACAACTGTGGATTTCCAGCCACTGGGTAGAGAAACGGAAGCTGAAGCGGCGCAGGATGACCCACAACCATCAGGCCAGGCTGGTGACCAAGCTTGAACCGGAAGCTGGTTTTAAAACTGCCTCTCCTTTGTGAAAAACAATTATATTATTATGGGCACCATGTTGCCTTGTAATAGGCTAGCTGATACCTTTGATGTTGATATGCCTTCGTGCATAACTTGTTCTTCCTGTGGTAATGAACTTTCCAAAACACTTTCTTGAATTGTTGACAGGAGCAATTGGTAGCCCCCAAGTGTCATGGTGCATGCTTGCAGCGACATGAGACTTGCATGTAATTTCAATTTGAATAATGTAGCCCCCAAGTGTCGGGTTGTAAGCCTGCAGTGACTCGGGACTATTCCTTCCATTGTAGAATAAATCATATCCTTTGATAAAAGAGTAGACATTGCGCTATAGCGACTTTGAAAACCTTAATAATAAAAATCCAGCCATGTTGTCTATTCAAGATAATATAATCCGCTATGAAAACCTTATTCATTCAACATCATAATGAAATTTCAGCCAAGTTTGGCTATTTGAATAATATAACCCAATGATTTATAAGCGCATGATTCCAATAGCGCAATCCAAATATATACTGGCGACTTGTTGTCCAAAGCCAAGCCGGTTTAACAAATCTGTTTCTGCATACAACAAGTTTAAAGTGTCCTGGCGGTTTACCACCGGACGGGTCATAATACCCAACATATAACCCGGGTTTATAACCAAGGCTGCACCTAAGAATAATCAAATGTGAAATATATCATACCTGTGACATTGAATCACATCGTTGGTTTTACCAACTTTTTGTAGTAAGGGTGATAACCCAAATCTTGAGTACTGATAACTCCTTCCATATTGTGCCGGTTTATAATAAAACCGTGCCGGGTTGTGATAAACACCGTGTTACTCCATAAGAGGATGTTAACAACAAGGATCAAACCGGGAAAATAGTCTCCGGATTGACGTGAACTGTGTTCTGTCAATTGATTGGTTAAAAAACTTTGTCGGTTTAAAAAACGCAATAAAAAGCAAAAAAACCCTTCAAAGAAAAGTGTAAATCAAGTGCAATGACAAAACGTTGCAAAAAAAGGTTTATTTGAGCTGATCAGATGGTGTTACCATGGCCGAACACGACCAAGCTCCCGTTAGGTGTAACTATGGTTCTAGTCAGCCAGGTCCCCAAATGAAACCGTGGCATTTATGCCGATCAAGTGGCATGGTCATGGTTCGGGTTCGACCAAGCCCCCAACTGATTCTGTGGCCTTAGGCCGATCAAAAGGCATGAGTGGTTCAGACATGACCAAGTCCCCAAGTGATCTGGTGGCTCTCGCCTATCAAGAGGTATGGTATTGGTTCGGACACGACCAATCCTCCAAGTGATATAACACAATGCTTTTAAAAAGCAAACTCAAGGGGTAAACCGGAGGCCGCTTTAGAACAACTCCGTGTAACCACAAATGATGTAAAAGACCAGAGACCCCGCTTTATGAAGCAGAAGCCCCCATGTGATCAATAATATGTTAGGCCAGTAAGGCGGGATACCCATGTTTGAACCACGCATCATGGCAGCAGGTCCTCTTTGGCAATTTTTAACTTTTTGCAAGAGATAAATTCTTCTTGAACCGGGATCTTGAACCGGATATGGAGACCTTCAAAGCTTTGTGGGAGACATCTTTCCCTTGAACCGGATTTTAAACCGGAATCTTCATTTTTAGCCGGAAATTTTCTGACGGCCTTTAAACTCGAACTTGCGAGAGGTTAATTCCTTTTTGAACCGGAAATTCTTAAACCGGATTTGAGAGCTTCAGAGCTTTGTCGGAGAACAAATTTCCCTTGTACCGGATTGTAAACCGGAATCCTTTTCTGATGACCCGAAACTTCTTCATTGAGCCGGGATTTTGTAACTGTCATATACTTTCTAATCCGGAAATCTTCTGACAGCACGATGTGAATCCGGGACCGGGTTATCTTTCCCTCCAACGTATTGGGGTTCTTGACTTCACTGAAAACCGGCAACGTTTGCTAAGTCATATCATTGTAGCCCCCAAGTCTCAAGGTGACTCGAGGAGTTGGCTTGAGATTCTCCATATTTGACCGTGATATAAACCGGCATAACTTGTATATCATTGGTGTTAACAGCACGATGTGAATCCATAGAAGGTTGAGGTGACTGCGGCGGGTTATAAATGATCCCGTATGAGCCGTGTCAGCAACTCGGCCAATGGTTCCTTCCAACTGGATCCTTGAAGTTTTAACCAAACTGTAGTAGCAGGGACTTGTGTGCATGTCCATTGAACCATCCAGTGCAGACGACGGTTGATGATAATTTGCCTCCAATTTGTGGGAAGAAAGGAGGGCTTCCCAAGTAGTGACTTGCACATAGTCCATAAACCGTTCATCCAGGCAAGTGCGGCCCGGTATGTTGATGTAGACCAGGCCGCGAGAGACGGACGACAAAAGCGACCGTAACATCAGAGGCAGCTCGAATAGATGAATCGGCCGTGGTATTGTAAACCGGTGCGGACGCATAAATCGACCGTATGCTGAGGTAGACCGGACTGCGGGGGACGGCGGCCTGTGCATGCTTTATTGGGTAATGCGCATGGTCCTGACGAGTTGATGCAGATTGGATCGCGATATAAACCGACATGGGTTATCCAAAAGCTCGGCGATATAATAATCCCTTTTTACAATAGACAATTTGTCCTGCATTGGAAAACTTGCAAGCCAAAGTAATTGCCCCTTTTTTTAAGAAAGCAATATATAATATAAAAATATAATGGATGGATTTCACCTGATATGTTAGCCAGAAAATATCCACCGCGGAGTTGTTGATTGCCATGGTGAAACTGAAATCAATTACGGGCGAGTCGGCCATGCGAGCAGACAAATGAATTGGCCACGGCGTTGAAAACCGGTGCGGACGAGCAAGTTGTCCTCCGTGTTGTAAGCCGGCGTGGTCGTAAAAGACGGCCACGGTGCTTTAAACCGGCGGTTGCGAGAGATGGCCACAGTGTTGTAAGCCAGTGTGGTCCGTATCCGCGGTGTAATGCCTCATTTGTAATGAACAATTTATCCTGCGAAACAATGCCACATACCAGAGTAACCATTCACACAAAAATTTATCTGTGTTATTAAAATAGACTGGACGAAACAGCTCCCAATCCGGCCATCTTGTAGCTGATAAAGAGATTCGGTTTCTCCGATCGAAGATTCGTCATCAGAACAAACGACAGTCGCCCCGCGAAACTCCGATCCGTCCTCATAACTTCCTCCATGGATGACTCCCACGAAGGCACGCTTCATGGCCGGTTTAACCCGGGCGGATTGCGCACGCTGAGCCGTCTCGACGAGGTCGGTGCAGATGTCCGGCTCAGGGCCCGGTTCACCGATCTTGCCAATGAAAACGTGAATGCTACCAAAGGGCACCCGGTACCCGTACTCAATTGAGCCAGCCTCGGGGCCCCAGCCTGCGTCATCGATGTAGAGCTTGCCCGATGACTCTTAGTCATCCGTCCTACAGCGTAGCCCTCGAGTCCTTCAAAGCGGCCCTCCAAGAACCGGAAACCATCGTGCGATAGCCCCACGGTGGGCGCCAACTGTCGTGGGTTTGTCACGGCATATGTCCTAGAGAAAGGACTTAGCCGTGGAGCCATTGCGACGGGTTAGCTTGAAGGGGTTAAAGCGGACACAAGGACGCAAGAGAGTTTTATACTAGTTCGGCCCCTTCGATGAAGGTAAAAGCCTACGTCTAGTTGTGATGGAATTGATGGGGTTTCGATGACTAGGGAGCAAAGAAGCTTCGCCTATGTCTCGAGTTGTTGTCTGTTGTCCTTGAACCGCCGTCGGATCGTCCCCTTATATACACGGGTGACTCTCGTCGGCTTACGGAATCCCAATACCGGCTCATAGATGTGTCCGGTTTGGTCTCTTCTTATTCCTAACTTACAATACAGGTTAACTACTACCGCAGGTTTACGGCTGCCGGCCTTGAGCCGACCATGGGCCTTGAGCCCTCCTCTGTCTTCTTGGGCTTTAACTTACTTAACTACTGACGAAGTTAACCCGGCCCAGATAGGCCAGTTTATGCCCAGTAGTAATATCCCCAACACCGTCTGAAATTCATGAAACTTGGCATGCTATCATGGAGTGGCATCAACATGCCGTGGTAAATTTTTTGTCCCATTTGGGGCAGGTTTGGGTATATGCTTCTCACAAACCAGAGCTTCTCACAACAAGCATGATGGTTTTTGGTAGGGAATGTGCCACCTTTGAGGACGAAACGATATCCATTGCCTCTTATTGCTCTCAAATTTTTTCTCGTGTCAACAACGAATAACAAGAGTGTTGTGTGAATTTTTGTGATTTTTTGGGATTCGTTTGGACATTTTTAACTAAATTTTCAATGCATTTATGTGCATAATTCAAATTTGAACTATATGCACATGCTCCAGTGCATATAAATTGGATGAAAAATCAAATCTGTGTCCTTGGGTGCATGCTTAGGTCCCATGCAAGAAATGAGAATGAATTTCAAACACCAGGGCACCGTTGATTGCCGGCAAAACATTGAGATGCCTGGGTTTTAAATACTAGTAAATCCAAAACCCGTCTGAAATTCATGAAACTTGGCATGCTATCATGGAGCGGCATCAACATGTCGTGGTAAAAAATTTGTCCCACTTGGGGCAGGTTTGGGTATATGCTTCTCACAAACCGGAGCTTCTCACAACAAGCATGATGGTTTTCGGTAGGGAACGTCCCACCTTTGGGGACGAAACGATATCCATTGCCTCTTATTGCTTTCAATTTTTTTTCTCGTGTCAACATAGAATAGCAGGAGTGTTGTGTGAATTTTTGTGATTTTTGGGGGTTCGTTTGGACATTTTTATACATTAACTGAGTTTTCAATGCATTTATGTGCATAATTCAAATTTGAACTACATGCACATGCTCCAGTGCATATAAATTGGTTGAAAAATCAAATATGTGTCCTTGGGTGCATGCGTAGGTCCCATGCAAGAAATGGGAATGAATTTCAAATACCAGCGCACCATTGGTTGCCGGCAAAACATTGAGATCCCTCGTTTTTAAATTCTAGTAAATCCAAAACTCGTCTGAAATTCATGAAACTTGGCATCCTTTCATGGAGCGGCATCAACATGCCGTGGTAAAATTTTTGTCCCGTTTGGGGCAGGTTTGTGTATATGCTTCTCACAAACCAGAGCTTCTCACAACAAGCATCATGGTTTCGGTAGGGAACATCGCACCTTTGGGGATGAAACGATAGCCACTACCTCTTATTGCTTCCAAATTTTTTCTTGTGTCAACATAGAACAACAGGTGTGTTGTGTCAATTTTATGTGATTTTTCGGAGATCGTTTGGACATTTTTATGCATTAACTGAGTTTCAATGCATTTATGTGCATAATTAAAATTTGAACTACATGCACATGCTCCAGTGCATATAAATTGGTTGAAAAATCAAATCTGTGTCCTTGGGTGCATGCTTAGGTCACATGAAAGAAATGGTAATGAATTTCAAACACCAGGGCACCATTGATTACCGGCAAAACATTGAGATGCTTGGTTTTTAAATTCTAGTAAATCCAAAACCCGCTGAAATTCATGAAACTTGGCATGCTATCATGGAGCGGCATCAGCATGCCGTGGTTAAAAAATTGTCCCATTTGGGGCAGTTTTGGGTATATGCTTCTCACAAGCCGGAGCTTCTCACAACAAGCATGATGGTTTTCGGTAGGGAACGTCCCACCTTTGGGGACGAAACGATATCCATTGCCTCTTATTGCTTTCAATTTTTTTCTCGTGTCAGCATAGAACAACATGAGTGTTTTGTGAATTTTTGTGATTTTTCGGGGTATGTTTGGACATTTTTATGCATTAACTGAGTTTTCAATGTATTTATGTGCATAATTCAAATTTATGTCTTTTTGCTTGTTTTTACATCGCAGAAAATCAATATCAAACGGAGTCCAAATACCGTGAAATTTTTTGGAGAATTTTTATGGACCAGAACAGCCAGGATGGGCCAGAGCAGCACCTAGGGGGTGCCCCGAGGGGGGCACAACCCACCAAGGCACGCCAAGGGCCCAGGTACGCCCAGGTGGGTTGCACCCACCTCGGTGGCCTCCCGCACCCCCTCTTTATCCTATAAACTCACAAATATTCCAAAAACCCTCGGGGTTAACCTAGATCAGAAGTTCCGCCGCTGCAAGGCTCTGTAGCCACCAAAAACCAATCTAGACCCTTTCCGACACCCTGCCGGGGAGGAACCATCTACGGTGGCCATCTTCATCATTCCGGAAGCCACCACGATGAGGAGGGAGTATTCCACCCTCGGGGCTGAGGGTTTGTACCAGTAGCTATGTGTTTGATCTCTCTCTCTCATGTTCTTGAGATGTCACGATCTTGATGTATCGTGGAATTTGTTAATATAGTCGGATCATATGGTGTTTTCCCCTCTCTATCTTGTTGTGATGAATTGAGTTTTTCCCTTTGAGATTTCATTGTTATCGGTTTGAATACTTTTATGGATTTGAAAACACTTGATATTATGTCTTGCAATTGAATACTCGTGGTGACAATGGGCTATCGTATTCATTCACTTGATATATGTTTTGGCACTCAACTCGTGGATTCCCGAGGTGACATTTGGGTAATTTATGCATAGGGGTTGATGCACGTTCTTGTCTTTGTTTCTCCGATAGAAATCTTGGGTCACTCTTTGAAGTTCTTTGTGTTGGATTGAATATTATGAACCTGAATTTGCTTTGGTGTTATTTTAGTACAAACTCTTGGTTAGATCGGTCGAAAAGAATAGCTTCGTGTTATTTTAGTACGAACTCTAGTATAAATTGATCGGAAAGAATAACTTTGAGGTGTTTTGGTACCCGACAAACAATTTCGTCTTATGTTCTCCATTAGCTAGGAACTTTGGAGTGATTCTTCGTTGCACGTTGAGGGACGGTTATATGATCCAATTATATTAGCACTGTTGAGAGATTGCACTAGTGAAAGTACGGACCCTAGGCCTTGTTTTTAAGCATTGGAATACCATTTTTGTGGCCGTTTACTATTTGGTACCATGCTGTTTTTATTTATTCAGATTATAAAAATATGTTTGTACCATCCATATTACACTTTTATCACCATTTCTTCGCTGAACTATGCACCTATACAATTTGCCATTGTATTAGGTGTGTTGGGGACACACGAGACTTTTATTATTTGGTTGCAGGGTTCTTTGAGAGAGATCATATTCATCCTACGCCTCCCGCGGATTGATAAACCTTAGGTCATCTACTTGAGGGAAAATTGCTACTGTCCTACAAAGCTCTGCGCTTGGAGGCCCAACACGTGTCTACGAGAATAAAGTTGCTTAGTAGACATCAAGCTCTTTTCTGGCGCCGTTTCCGGGGAGGTGAGTGCTTGAAGGTATATCTTTAGATCTTGCAATTCAATCTTTTAGTTTCTTGTTTTATCACTAGTTTGGTTTATAAAAGAAAACTACATAAAAATGGAATTGAGGTTGCATCATATTATTGATCATCTTTATAATATCTTCTTGAAAATGATGGTTCCGAAAATTGTGCTCAATTGTTAGAAGAAGAAGTCAATAAAATGTTTGGCACAAAATATTTGAATCATGAGCATGATTGCAATATTGTTATCATGAATTCTTTGAATATCCAAAATGCTAATGATTATTGCACTAGTCATGAAAAAAATGTTTCTTATAAGCATGCCAATTTTTGCGGAGTGAATTGGGAGTGCATGTGCACACCAAAAAGGGAAGATAGATTTTGTATGAAGCATAAATATTTAGAAACAAAATAGTTGCAAGAGAGGCTAGATGATAATGCTGAAAGATTTATTTTTTTCACCATCCTTGTGAACTTTGCAATGAACATGGTCATTTAAATCTCCAATGCAAATTCTTTCATGATCAAATCGTGTCCAAAAATTGTGATAACTTGATTACTCTTGAGCATCATAAAGAGCTTAGTCTTCTTTTGGGGTATGAAGAAATGAAACGTATAACTAAGGGCATTCCAAAAATTAATCTCGAGAGATTTCTTGATTTTGATCTAGAGGAAATTTATATGTTTTGTGCGGTAAATTGCATTGAGAATCCTTATATTTGCCAACTATCTAAAGTCAAGAAAACAAATAGAATATGAAGAGAGTACTAATGAAAGGGAAAATATTTCCCAATACCCTCCTAGTGTTTATTATGATGAATCAGGTAGCGAGGAGGAGCTTCCTATCCAACCAATCACATCAGTAAGAAGCTTGAAAATATTAATTAAACCCACACATGATGTGGTGAAGAAGAAAAAAAGAAGAAAGAATAGAGGTAAAAAGGTATCTCTCCCAAATAATATTGTTGTGCCTCATGAAAATGAATCAAAAATAATTGTGGAAGATGATGCACTTGATGATGATTTTGTTATGCCTATTGCTTGTTGTGATGATTATGATTGGGAAGATAATGATACTTCTTATAATCTTGGAAATCTTTTTGGCACCAACTTGGGAAATTATGATGATAGCAATTGTTATACCGTTGGTGCTATTCATACTATTAATGACGAGAATGATTATGCTTATGATATGCCAAGCCACAAGCTTGGGGATGCTATGTTTGATGAGAATGACATGTTTGAGAATTTACTTGCTGCAATTAATGTTTGTCCCAAGCTTGGGGATGCTATGCTTAATGAAGGTGATTTTTTTAGTCCCCTTACTTTGAATGGTCAAATTTGCTATGATAATTGCATGCCTCCTACTTATGATGATTATTGTGATGATACTTATGTTATAAAAAGTATTGATAATTATTGTCATAGTTTTTAATATCCTTTTACTGGGCATTACTCTCTTAATGTGGGAGCAATTTTTAGTATTCAAGTTTCATATGATACCCCCACTATTGTGAATGAGAATAAAATTGCTTATATGGAGAGTAATAAATTTTCTATGCTTTTGGATCATGAAAAGAATGATTTATGTGATGGTTATATTGATGAATCCATTCATGATGCTACTGAAAATTATTATGAGAGAGTAACTTATGCTTCTTGGTGCTCTCTTTGTGTTTCAATTCTTATCTTTTATGTGAGCATCATTGAAATCATCATGCCTAGCTAAAATGCATTAAAGAAAACGCTTGTTGGGAGACAACCCAACACTTTTACCTACTGTTTTTGTGTGTTAACATGATTAGGATACTGTAGTAATCATGTTTTATTGCTTTTGTTTCAATAAAGTGCCAAGTAAGACATTTGGGATCATGTTGGGTGATAGTTGATTTGATCTTGCTGAAAAACAGAAACTTTTGTGCTCACGAAAACAATTCCCATTTTTAGCAGAAGCCTGATAAAATGATGATTCTTTTTGCAGATATTAATATACAAATTACCCAGTATTTCCTATTTTTTCAGAAGTTTTGGAGTAGATAAGTATGATTGGATTACAGATTACTACAGGTTGTTCTGTTTTTGACAGATTCTGTTTCCAATGCATAATTTGCTTGTTTTCTAGTTTCTATGGCTTATACTGCTCAATATAAATTGTGGAAATGATATGCTACAGTAGGCATTGTGTGGAAATGATTATTAATCTTGTCTTTGACAGTACCAAAGTGAAATGGTTTGCTCTTTGTCATACTAACCTATCTCACAAAGTTCTGTTAAGTTTTGTGTGATTGAAGTTTTCAAGTTTTGGTGAGATGTCTATATGAGGAGAATAAGGAGTGACAACACCCTAAGATTTGGGATCCCCAAGGCACCCAATGTAATATTCAAGGAAGATCCAAGCAACTAAGCTTGGGGATGCCCCGGAAGGAATCCCCTCTTTCGTCTCCAACATTATCGGTAACCTCACTTGGAGCTATGTTTTCATTCGTCACATGATATGTGTTTTGCTTGGAGCGTAATTTTATTTTGTTAGGATTTTCTTGCTGTTATTTAGAATAATGTTTTTCATATTTCTTTTCAATAAAAATATCAAGTATAGCCTTTGCCATGCTTATTTTGCAAGTATACATGTTACTGTTTCAAAACAGAAAGTTTATCCATGGTGCAAAAATTCCCTAGAAAAGTAAGAATGTGATAAAATGTTGAAACTTTTTGAAAAATAAGCTCTGATAAATTTTCTGCAGTTTGTTAAATTTTCATAACTTTTGGAGTTAGGGAAGTATTGATACTCTTGCATTCTTACAGACTGTACTGTTTTGGTAGATTGCTGTTATGTTTGCATTGTTTGCATATGTTTGCTTGTTTAATCATTCTATTTGAGGATAGGAGTATTAAATATGCAGAGGCATTTAGTGTGCAATGTTGAATAATGATTTTAGAGATTTTCTACAGTAGATAATGATGAGGTTTTTGCATTGGTTTATACTAACTTATCTCACGAGTTCTTGTTGAGTTTTGTGTGGATGAAGCTTTTGAGATTTAGGAAAACCGTGATATGAGAGGAATTAATTAGGAGACACAAAAGATCAAGCTTTGGGATGCCCAAGGCATCCCAAGATAATATTTCAAGAACTCTCAAGCATCTAAGCTTGGGGATGCCCCGGCAGGCATCCCACCTTTTTTCTTCAAAAATTACCGGTTAGTATTGGTTGAGCCTAAGTTTTTGCTTCTTCACATGATGTGTGCTATCCTTGGATTGTCATTTTATTTTGTTTTGCTTCCTGTTTTAATAAAGTACTTAGGTCTGAAAGTTTTCTAATAAAATAGAGTCATCAAATAGTTGCCAGGGAGGCTAAGTAAGCGGCATTCACATCCCGTCAATGAAGCTCTTTTCTATGGAATTGCTCTAGTGCTTCACTTATATCTTTTTGAGCATGATGTGCTTTAGTATTTTTGAAGAAATTCTCTCTTTCTTCACTTAAATTAATTTGAGAGAAACAAACATTATGCTCATGATCTTCACTTACATTTGTTTGAGCTGATCAAAAGCAACACATGAAAATTAGTCCCAAAGTTATATATATCCAAGAAGGATATAATAAAAACTTTCATGAAGATCATTGGACAAAATAAACTTGATTCCTTGTAATAGTTTTGAGATATGATGATGTGATATGTGAGTCATGTTGATGAGTAATTATGCTTTAGTAAGAATATTGGTGTTAAGGTTTGTGATTCCCTATGCAAGCACGAAAGTCAATAGTTGTGCAATGAAATTACATCCTACTTGTGGTGCATTATTAGGTGTTAATTATGCTCAATGCTCGCTTATGAGATTATTCATTTCATGGTTGGTCGCTTCTCAATCTTTTGCTAGCCTTCATTTTGCACTAAGTATGATCACTACTTGTGCATCCAGAATCCTTTAAACCAGTTTTGCCACATGAGTCCACTACCTACTTATATGCGGTATTCTTTCGCCGTTCTAAGCAAATTTGTATGTGCCATCTCTAATTTTCAAAATAAATTTCTCTTTTGTGTGCTCGTACCACTCGCGGGGCAGTGAGGGGTGGCCAATATTTTCCATGCTAGATGTGTTATTCTCACGATGAGTGTTTATTCACTTGTCATTGCACGAGAGTAAGGCAAAGGTATTAGGGATGCTCAGTCCCGAAATGAAAAATGAATTTACTTTATGTTGTCAAATAATAAATTCCTTGGAAAGTGTTGGTATGGAGGGCACCCATGGATACGGTTAGCCATGGAAAGTGAAAGTACGGTGGAAAAAGGAATAAACTTTATTTTCTGTTTGGGAACCGCCTATGATATATCTAGCATGGAAAGTGTTGGGAGCTCTAAGTCGTTTTCGTTGGTGGGAAAAGTATGCCTTCGTTTTTATCTCTCAATTTTCGCTTTGAGCTCTGGCACCTCTACAAATCCATACTTCCCTCTGTGAAGGGCCTTTCTTTTTTTACTTGAGTATTTAAATTTTCTATGCAATTTTTATTTTAAATTTGAGTCTCCATCTTCTCTTATAAAGCACCAACTAGGGGGCACTATGATCGTACTTGAGTATTGGGTGTAGCAAATATGCAAGTGTGTTTCATGAATGGATCAAATGATTGAGCATGATGGGCTAGGGATAACTTATTTTAGCGTTGATATTTTGAAAGATATGGTTGCTTGTTAATATCCTTGAGTATTTAAGTCCTCATGTCAAAACTAGACTATTGCTTTGAACCATATAAAATTCCAAATGTCCATGCTACAAAGAAAAGAATATGAGATGACATGTTAGGCAACATTCCACATCAAAAATTCTGTTTTTATCATTTACCTACTCAAGAACGAGCGGGAATTAAGCTTGGGGATGCTGATACATCTCCAACGTATCTATAATTTTTGATTGTTCCATGCTGTTATATTATCATTCTTGGATGTTTTACAATCATTTTATAGGAACTTTATATCATTTTGGGACTAACCTATTGACCCATTGCCCAGTGCTAGTTGCTATTTTTTGCTTATTTTTACATCACAGAAAATCAATATCAAACGGAGTCCAAACACCGCGAAACTTTTTGGAGAATTTTTATGGACCAGAACACCCAGAATGGGCCAGAGCAGCACCCGGGGGTGCCCTGAGGGGTGCACAACCCACCAAGGTGCGCCTAGGGGCCCAGGCGCGCCCAGGTGGGTTGTGCCCACCTCGATGGCCTCCCGCACCCCCTCTTTACCCTATAAATTCACAAATATTCCCAAAACCCTCGGGGTTAACCTAGATCAGAAGTTCTGCCACCGCAAGGCTCTGTAGCCACCGAAAACCAATCTAGACCCTTTCTGGCACCCTGACGGAGGGGGGAATCATCTCCGATGCCCATCTTCATCATCCGGCGGCCACCATGACGAGGAGGGAGTAGTCCACCCTCGGGGCTGAGGGTTTGTACCAGTAGCTATGTGTTTAATCTCTCTCTCTCTCTCTCTCTCGTGTTCTTGAGGCATCACGATCTTGATGTATCACGGGCTTTGTTAATATAGTCGGATCATATGGTGATTTCCCCTCTCTATCTTGTTGTGATGAATTGAGTTTTTCCCTTTGAGATTTCGTTTTTATCGAATTGAATACTTTTATGGATTTGAGAACACTTGATAGATGTCTTGCAGTTGAATACTCGTGGTGATAATGGGGTATCGTAGGGATTCACTTGATATATGTTTTGGCACTCAACTCGCGGATTCCTGAGGTGACATTGGGGTAATCTATGCATAGGAGTTTATGCACGTTCTTGTCTTTGTTTCTCCAATAGAAATCTTGGGGCACTCTTTGAAGTTCTTTGTGCTGGATTGAATATTATGAATCTGAATTTGCTTTGGTGTTATTTTAGTACGAAATCTTGGTTAGATCGATTGGAAAGGATAGCTCCGTGTTATTTTAGTACGAACTCTAGGATAGATTGATCGGAAAGAATAGCTTTGAGGTGGTTTCGTACCCTACAAACAATTCCATCTTATGTTCTCTTCTAGATAGGAACTTTGGAGTGATTCTTCCTTGCAAGTTGAGGGACGGTTATATGATCCAATTATATTAGCATTGTTGAGAGATTGCACTAGTGAAAGTACAGACCCTAGGCCTTGCTTTTAAGCATCGCAATACTGTTTTTGTGCCCGTTACTATTTGCTACCTTGATGTTTTTATTTATTCAGATTCTAGAAATATATTTCTACCATCCATATTATACTTTTATCACCATCTCTTCGCCGAACTAGTGCACCTATACAATTTGCCATTGTATTAGGTGTGTTGGGGACACAAGAGACTTTTTATTATTTGGTTGTAGGGTTGTTTGAGAGAGACCATCTTCATCCTACACCTCCCACGAATTGATAAACCTTAGGTCATCCACTTGAGGGAAAATTGCTACTGTCCTACAAAATCTGCGCTTGGAGGCCCAACACGTGTCTACAAGAATAAAGTTGCGTAGTAGACATCATCTCCTACTGGATTGATACCTTGGTTCTGAAAACTGAGGGAAATACTTACTCTACTTTACTGCATCACCCTTTCCTCTTCAAGGGAAAAACAAACACAAGCTCAAGAAGTAACAGGAAGAATTTCTGGAGCTATTGCCGGGGAAATTCACGCCAAGTCAAGAGTCAAGATCTGTCTCCCATCAACTTGCCAATTTCTGGCGCCGTTGCCGGGGAGATCTACGCCAAGCTAAGACATACCAAGTACCCATCATTAACTCTCATCTCTCGCATTACATTATTTGCCATTCACCTCTCGTTTCCCTCTCCCCCACTTCTAAAACATTTTTCAAAAAGATTTTCCCTTTTCTTTCGCCCCTCTTCCGTTCGTCTTTGTATTTTCCCTTATGTCTTACTTGGTTTGTTTGCTCGTTTGCTTGGTATAATTGTGTGTTTATTGAAAATCAGAAGCAAAGAGTTTATGGATCCTCATCCACTTGCTAATCTTTTGAAGAGATTCAATTATGATGAACCAATTGCTAGTGAGTTGAGTGCACTAGATTATCTTTATGAGGTTTTGCTTGAAATTCGTGAACCTGAAAATTGTGATGAAGTGTTGAAAGAAGAAATTTAGGAAGTGATTCACGATAGCTCCTTGAATGAAAAGAATGATTGCAATGATATTATTATAAATTCTATTAGTGTCAACTGTGTTAATGATATGCAAAACCCTAAGCTTGGGGATGCTAGTTTTGCTCTGTCCGCTACTTGTTGCAATGATCATGATTGGGGCGATTCTTCTTATAATGTTGAAAATTTATCTAAGCCCCATGATGAATATGAAATTGATAATAATGTTTGCAATAATACTGAAAGTGGGTTTGGAAGAGTTTCAACTTTAGATCCCACATATTTGGATAATGTTCAATCTTATGAAGTTTTTGATAAAAGTGGGTTTGGAGAGGTCATGACTTTAGTTAGTGATATTCCCACTATTTTGGAAGAGTGTCAACTTTGCATGCATGTGGATCATGTAGAGAAAATTTTATGTGATAGCTATATTGTTGGATTTGAATATGATCCCACATTTAATTATTATGAGAGCGGAAAATATGGTTGTAGAAATTTTCATGTTACTAAATTACCTCTCATTATGTTGAGATTGCTATTGTTTCTTTCTTCTTCCTTGCATATGCTAGTTTTTGCTTGTCTTGATAATTTATTTGCTTATAAAATCCATATGCATAGGAAGCATGTTAGACTTAAAATTGTTTGGCACATGTTTTTTGATGCTCTCCTTGTGTTTCAATTGCTATCTTTCATGTGAGCATCATTAAAATTATCAATGCCTAGCTAAAGGGCTTTAAAGAAAAACGCTTGTTGGGAGACAACCCCATATTTTTCTATTCTGTTTTGAATTACATAATTCAAATAGACTCTGGTTAGATGTGGTTTTGTATTTTAATTAGTGTTTGTGCCAAGTAAGACCTTTGGGATAGCTTACGGTGATAGTTGATTTGATCTTGCTGAAAACAGAAACTTTTGCGCGCAGGAAAACAATTCTCATTTTTAACAGAAGAGTGATAAAATACTAATTCTTTTTGAAGAAGATTAATAAACAAATTTCTTAAGTCGTCCTAATGTTTCAGTATTTTTGGAGTTACATAAGTATTCGAAATCTCCAGATTCCTACAAACTATTCTGTTTTTGACAGATTCTGTTTTCAATGTGTTGTTTGCTTATTTTGATGAATCTATGGCTAGTATCGGGGGTATGAACCATCGAAAAGTTGGAATACAGTAGATATTACACTAATATAAATAAATAATGAGTTCACAACAGTACCAAAAGTGGTGATTTATGTTCTTATACTAACGGAGCTTACGAGATTTTCTGTTGAGTTTTGTGTAGTGAAGTTTTCAAGTTTTGGGTAAGGATTTGATGGAATATGGAATAAGGAGTGGCAAGAGCCTCAGCTTGTGGATACCCAAGGAACCCCAAGGTAATATTCAAGGATACCAAGAGCATAAGCTTGGGGATGCCCCGGAAGGCATCCCAACTTTCGTCTTCGTCTATCGGTAACTTTACTTGAGGCTATATTTTTATTCACCACATGATATGTGTTTTGCTTGGAGAGTCTTGTATAATTTGAGTCTTTGCTTTTTAGTTTGCCACGATCATCCTTGATGTACACACCTTTTGAGAGACACACACTTGAATCGTGATTTATTAGAATACTCTTTCTGCTTCACTTATATCTTTTGAGCTAGGTAATATTGCTCTAGTGCTTCACTTATATCTTTTTAGAGCACGACAGTAGTTTTATTTTATAGAAATCCATGAACTCTCGTGCTTCACTTATATTATTTCGAGAGTCTCTAAACAACATGTTAATCTTCTTTGGTTATAAATTTAGTCCTAATATGATAGGCATCTAAGAGGGATATAATAAAAACATTCATATAAAGTGCATTGAATACTATGAGAAGTTTGATTCCTTATGATTGTTTTGAGATATGAAGATCGTGATATTAGAGTCATGCTAGTAAGTAGTTGCGAATTTGAGAAATACTTTTCAGATTCCCGTAGCATATATGTATGGTGAACCGTTATGTGATGAAGTCGGAGCATGATTTATTTATTGATTGTTTACCTTGTGCGTGGCGGTCGGGGGCGATGATCTTTTCCTACCAATATATCCCCCTAGGAGCATGTGTGTAGTACTTCGTTTCGATAACTAGTAGATTTTTGCAATAAGTATATGAGTTATTTATGACTAATGTTGAGCCCATGGATTATATGCACTCTCACCCTTCCACCATTGCTAGACTCTCTATTGACGTGCAACTTTCGCCGGTACTATACACCCACCATATACCTTCCTCAAAACAGCCACCATACCTACCTATTATGGCATTTCCATAGCCATTCCAAGATATATTGGCATGCAACTTTCCACCGTTTCGTTTATTATGACACGCTCCATCACTGTCATATTGCTATGCATGATCATGTAGTTGACATCGTATTTGTGGAAAAGCCACCGTTCATAATTCTTTCATACATGTCACTCTTGATTCATTGCACATCCCGATACACCGCCGGAGGCATTCACATAGAGTCATATTTTGTTCTAAGTATCGAGTTGTAATTCTTGAGCTGTAAGTAAATAAAAGTGTGATGATCTTCATTATTAGAGATTTGTCCCATGTGAGGAAAGGATGATGGAGATTATGATTCCCCCACAAGCCGGGATGAGACTTTGGACAAAAAAAGAGGCCAAAAAATGAGAGAAGGCCCAAATAAAAAAAATAAAAAATGAGAGAAAAGAGAGAAGGGGCAATGCTACTATCCTTTTACCACACTTGTGCTTCAGAGTAGCACCATGATCTTCATGATAGAGAGTCTCCTATATTGTCACTTCCATATACTAGTGGGAATTTTTCATTATAGAACTTGGCTTGTATATTCCAATGATGGGCTTCCTCAAATTGTCCTAGGTCTTCATGAGCAAGCAAGTTGGATGCACACCCACTTAGTTTCTTTTTGAGCTTTCATAAACTTATAGCTCTAGTGCATCAGTTGCATGGCAATCCCTACTCACTCACATTGATATCTATTAATGGGCATCTCGATAGCCCATTGATACGCCTAGTTCATGTGAGACTATCTCCTTCTTTGTGTCTTCTCCACAACCACCGTCTATTCCACCTATAGTGCTATGTCCATGGCTCACGCTCATGTATTGCGTGAAAGTTGAAAAAGTTTGAGAACATCAAAAGTATGAGACAATTGCTTGGCTTGTCATCAGGGTTGTGCATGATTTAAATATTTTGTGTGATGAAGATGGAGCATAGCCAGACTATATGATTTTGTAGGGATAAGCTTTCTTTGTCCATATTATTATGAGAAGACATAATTACCTTGTTTGTATGCTTGAAGTAGTATTGTTTTTATGTCAATATTAAACTTTTGTTTTGAATCATACGGGTCTGAACATTCATGCCACAATAAAGAAATTACATGGATAAATATGTTAGGTAGCATTCCAAATCAAAAATTCTATTTTTATCATTTAGCTACTCGAGGATGAGCAGGAATTAAGCTTGGGGATGCTTGATATGTCTCCAACGTATCTATAATTTTTGATTGTTCCATGCTATCATATTATCTGTTTTGGATGTTTTATATGCATTATTATGCTATTTTATAGGGACTAACCTATTAACCTAGAGCCCAGTGCCAATTTCTATTTTCCCCTTGTTTTAGAGTTTCACAAAAAAGGAATACTAAACGGAGTCCAAACGGAATGAAACTTTCACGATGATTTTTCTTGGACCAGAAGACATCCAGAGGACTTTGAATACACATTAGGGAAGCCACGAGGCACCCACAAGGATGGAGGGTGCGCCCAGGGGGTTAGGGCGAGCCCCCACCCTTGTGGGCCCCTCGTGACTCCACCGACCAATTTCTTCCTCCTATATATTCTCAAATATTCAAAAACCTACGAGGAGAGCCACGAAAACACTTTTCCACCACCACAACCTTCTGTACCCATGAGATCCCATCTAGGGGCCTTTTCCGGCGTCCCGCCGGAGAGGGATTCAATGACGGAGGGCTTCTACATCAACAACATTGCCTCTCCGATGAAGCGTGAGTAGTTTATCTCAGACCTACGGGTCCATAGCTAGTAGCTAGATGGATTTTTCTCTCTCTTTGATTCTCAATACCATGTTCTCCTCGATGTTCTTGGAGATCTATCCGTTGTAATACTCTTTTGATGTGTGTTTGCCAAGATCCGATGAATTGTGGATTTATGATCAGCTTATCTATGAATATTATTTGAATCTCCTCTGAATTCTTATATGAATTGTGGTTTGGCCAACTAGATTGGTTTTTCTTGCAATGGGAGAAGTGCTTAGCTTTGTGTTCAATCTTGCGGTGCTCGATCCTAGTGACAGAAGGGGAACCGACACATATTTTCTTGTTGCCATCGAGGATAACAATATGGGGTTTTCATCATATTGCTTGAGTTTATCCCGCTACATCATGTCATCTTAATTACTTAATGCGTTACTCTGTTCTATGAACTTAATACTCTAGATGCAGGCAGGAGTCGGTCGATGTGTGGAGTAATATTAGTAGATGCAGGAAGGAGTCAGTCTACTTGATACAGACGTGATGCCTATATCCATGATCATTGACTTAGATATCGTCATAATTATGCGCTTTTCTATCAATTTCTCAGTAGTAATTTGTTCACCCACCATAATATTTTCTATCTTGAGAGAAGCCTCTAGTGAAACCTATGGCCCCCGGGTCTATTTTCCATCATATAAGTTTCCGATCTACAATTTTAGTTTCCTATTTACTTTCTTTGCAATCTTTTACTTTCTGTTCCATAAACCAAAAAATAACAAAAATATGACTTTACCGTTTATCCATCTCTATCAGACCTCACTTGCAAATAAACGTGAAGGGATTGACACCCCCTTATCGCGTTGGGTGCAAGTTGGTGTTGTTTGTGCAGGTATTCGGTGACTTGCGCGTTGTCTCCTACTAGATTGATACCTTGGTTCTCAAAATTGAGGGAAATACTTACTCTACTTTGCTGCATCACCCTTTCCTCTTTAAGGCAAAAACCAATGCAATCTCAAGAAGTAGCGGTACTGAGTCCGTCAAGGAATCCAAATTAGATGTGCTACAAAGTCAACTTGACTAGTTCAAGATGAAGGATGGTAAAGGAGTTGCTGAGATGTACTCTAGGCTTGCTCTCATCACAAATGAGATTGCCAGCTTAGGAAGCAAAGTGATGACCGACAAATTCATCATCAAGAAGAAGCTAAGAGACTTGGATGGAAAGTATGATACCGTGTGCACCTTGATCCAAATGATGCCCAGTTATAAAGATCTCAAGTGCATAGAAGTCATTGGTAGAATTATTGCTCATGAGATGTCACTCAAGGATAAGGAAGAGCTCCACAACAAGTATAGTGGTGCTTACAAAGCTTCAAGTGATGCTCCCACAACATCAAGTGAGAAACAAGTCTTCAATGAAGAATTGAGCTTAATGGTGAAGAACTTCAACAAATTGTATAAGAATAGAAGCAAAGAGAGAAGTTCCAAGTCAAGATCCTATAGTGACAAAAGATCTTCTAGTCGAGATCGAAATTGCTATAATTGTGGAAGACCCAGACACTATTCCAATGAGTGTACGGCTCCCTACAAGAAAAGAGAAGATTCACCTAAGAGGAGAAGTAAAAGAGATGAATCACCACAAGGAGAGAGAAGGAGTAGAGATGATCTTCATGAACGAAGACCCTTTCATAGAAGAAAGGACCCGGAAAGGAAGGACACGTCATCAAAGAGCTACACAAGATGAACACATCAAGCTCACGTTGGTGAATGGGTATCCAGTTCTGACTCAGACAACTACTCCGAGAGAAGCTATCACTCTGACTCCGAATATACTCAAGATGAACGTGTTGCCGGACTTGCACTTGTGTCATCCAACTCCGACATATTTGACTCACCAAATGAATGAATTGGAAGATGCTTCATGGCTAAAGGCTCCAAGATATCACACCCCGAGTATGTTGATTTCAATAGTGATGAAGATGACTTGCTAGGTGATGATGATTTACTTCTTGGTAACACTAGTGATGAAAACTATGATGAAATTGCTAGTATTCATGCTAATCAAGATGAAACGAATGGCAATGATAAGAAGGAGATTGAGCGTCTAACTAAAGAACTAAGCACTCTTAAGTTAGCTCATGAAACAACTCTAGAGGATCATAGAGAGCTCAAAAGGACTCATGAGAAGCTACGCTTTGAGCAGCTAAATTTAGAGTAAGAGCATCAGTTCCTAAAAGCTATCAATGATGATCTTCGAAAGAAGAGTTCTTCTTATCTTACCAAACGTCTCCTGTTGTGTACTTATATGCCACGAGTAAAATCTAGCAATAAGAACAAGAAAGATTATTCCTCTAGTAGTAATAGTAACCATGTTAAATCCAATATTGATGCTTCTAGTAGTTCTCGTGATTCCACTAGTGATTCTCTTAGCCAAGTTACACTTGAGCAAGAAAATAGCTTATTGAAGGGAATTATAGAGAAGGGTGTTTACAAGAGCCCTGCCGGAAGTAAGCAATTTGAGGAAATTGTATGCAAGCAAGGAAGGCACTGTAAGAATCAAGGTGTTGGTTTTGAACAAAACTTTAATGCCAACGTAGTTGAGTGGGAAGAAGATCAATACCCCAAGGCGAAGTTTGTTCCTCAACAAGAGAAGTATGACCCCACTTCTTTCAAGGGAACACGAGCTGAAGATGATCTTCCACCACAAGACCACAATCTAAAAGGCAAGGACAAGCTTCAAGAAGAGAATGACTCATTTGAAGAAGCGCCTAAGGCCATGGTCAAGTGGGTTCCAAGACTACATCAAGTTCTACTTCATCAAGTACGACTACAACTCCAAGGATTCCTCTGCAGAACGTGCTGCTAAATCCTCTGAACAATGATCTGCCACTTGCAATCACTGGGACAACTACTACCTCGCCTGAAGATCACCATGTGACAATGGCGTCTGACCCACTTGGGCTCGCTGCTGTCAATGCTATCACCATGCCATCTGGCCCTGTGATCACCCGTGGGCGCCGTACCCGTCCTTCGGCCCCCATCTCCACCACCGAGGTGCGCCACAGCAACCGCTCCAACAAATATAATGGCTTTAGAACACAGCAGGTAACTAACACCTGCCCTGTTATCTCCCGGGATTAAACCTCGGCTGGTGCCTTCTATTGGATCTTCCTCTTCCGCTCAGACTTCCGAGGATGAGATTATACCTCCCATGCCAGTCCAAGTCCTGCAAGAGATTGGCATCAACAGGTGCGCGGTCCCTCCTGCTGAACTGTCTGAAGAAATTCTCACTGCTGCACCTTCGACAACTACTGCAACAGCGACCTCCTCTCCACATGATCCAGAGGGCGAGTCTGCTGACCACAGGGCCTAAAGCCCTCCTTTTGCATGCCACCCTTGCTAGATGGAATGTGCTCTGCTGGAACATCCATGGTTTGAATTCTGATGACAAACAACTTGCCCTGAATAATGCGGTTCGCTCTAGTGGTTGTCTAGTGATTTGCCTGCAGGAGACTAAAAAGACATCTTTTGATTTATCGTTTATTAATACTTGTTGTCCTTGGCAATTTGATAAATTTGCTTTTGTCCCCTCTCAAGGGGCCTCGGGGGGTTTAGTTACTATTTGGAAAAGCTCTGCTTTCTCTCGCAATGTCATATATTCGTCTGAGTTTGCCCTGGTTATTAATTATACGAGTACCTTATCTGCTCAATCGTGGTCTCTAGCCAATGTCTATGGGCCTTGCTCTGGTGATGCATGTGTGGCCTTTACAAAATGGCATTATGATATTGACATTCCATCAACGCAAGACTGGCTCCTTCTCGGTGATTTCAATTATATTCGAGCACCTGATAAGCGTAACAAGCCTGGGGGCTGTCCTCATGACATGTGTACGTTTAGTGATATTATCCGCAAGCAAAGCCTAATTGAACTACCCATAAAAGGCCGATCCTACACGTGGAGTAACGTGCAACAAGACCCCCTACTTGAACAATTAGATTGGTTCTTTACCTCGCTCCACTGAACTAATGCTTACCCCAACACCATGGTTAAACCTCTCGGTAAGCCTGTCTCCGACCATGTCCCTTGTTTGGTTTCCATCCAAACTTCTATACCTCACAGCAAAATCTTTAGGTTCGAAACCTACTGGATTATGCACCCTGGCTTCATAGATCTAGTTCAAGAGGTTTGGAACAGACCAGTCAGATCCCTTAATACTGCGACAGTTCTCTTCCGCAAATTCAAAGCACTCCGGCATGATCTGAAACTCCGGAGTAAAAATCTCTCTCGCCTATTAGTGGCCATCGCAAACTGTAATGAGATCTTGGCTCAAATTTATGAGCTTGAAAACAATAGACCCTTGTCAATACCTTAGACGATTTTTTTGCACCATCCTCAAGAAACATCTGTTGCGCCTTCTCAACTATCAAAACCAATACTGGAAGAAACGTTGTACCATTCGTTGGATCAAATTCAGAGATGAAAACACAAAGTTCTTCCAAGCAATTGCCACTGAATGGTTCAGATGTAACAATATTGTGAGCTTCAGAAATGACGAGGGAGAAACTGTGGATGATCATGCTGGGAAAGAAGCTCTGCTCTTCCAAACTTATACTGAACGCTTGGGCACCTCTCGCCCGACTGAAATGAAATTTAACCTCCCAGACATGATCCAGCGCCACACAAACCTAGACCACCTTACTAATCCATTTACACATGCTGAAATTGACGAGGTGATTAAGGAAATGCCAGCTGATCGTGCACCCGGCCCCGATGGATTCAGCGGAGCCTTCCTCAAAGCGTGTTGGCCCCTCATCAAACATGATTTCTACTCTTTGTGTGAACAATTCCACGAAGGTAGCCTAGACCTCACAAGTATAAACGAGGGGCTCATTACTGTAATCCCAAAAACCAACTCCCCTAAGACTGTGAATGATTATAGGTCGATCACGTTGCTAAACTGTTGCCTAAAGCTGATCACCAAGCTCCTTGCCAATCGGTTGCAAAGCGTCATCCTGCAAATTGTCCACACGAACCAATATGGCTTCATAAAGGGGCGTACGATCCAAGACTGTCTTGCATGGGCCTTTTAGTATATTCACCAATGTCAAGCTTCGAAGCGTGAAATTATCCTCCTGAAACTAGATTTCGCCAAAGCCTTCAATACAATTGAGCACACCCCCATGCTTAACATCCTGAAGCACATGGGTTTTACTGACAAGTGGCTCTCCTGGATTGATAGCATCTTCTCCACTGGTCGATCTTCTGTACTGCTTAACGGGGTTCCCGGCCGTCATTTCGATTGTCGCAGCGGGGTGCGCCAAGGGGATCCACTTTCTCCCCTTATTTTTGTGTCAGCCGCTTACCTCCTCCAGGCCGCCATCAATGCTGCTTTCCGACAAGGCCGAATCCAGCTGCCTTTCCCATGTGCCGGGCAAACAGAATATCCGGTGGTCCAATACGCTGACGATATGATTTTGGTAATGCCGGCATGCACACAACAAGCAACCACCATCAAAGGGATCCTAACCGATTATGCATCATCCATTGGCATGCAGATTAATTTCCATAAATCCATGTTCATCCCAATCAACCTCTCTATGGACGCAGCTGCTATCTTCACAAATTTGTTTGATTGCTCGGTTGGATCAATGCCATTCACATATCTCGGATTGCCTCTCGATACGTCCAAACCCACTGTCCTGGATCTCATGCCGCTTGTTTGTAGTGCTGAACGCTGCCTCATCTCTACTATCGCAATGGTGTCTTATGGAGGCAAATTGTCCTGGATTAATGCAACAATTACTTCTCTCCTCATATATGCCATGTGCACGCTCAAGTTCCCCCCTAAACTGATCGAGATGCTTGAAAAGATCAGGAGGAGATCTCTTTGGACCAAGAAAACTAAACAAGGAGACAAGTGCAACTCCTTAGCTACTTGGGAATTGGTCTGCAAACCCAAAAAACTTGGAGGCCTCAGGGTCATCAACATAAAGTTGCAAAACGACGCATTGCTCCTGAAATTTCTCCACAAGTTTTATAACAAGATGGATATACCTTGGGTGCAGCTTTTATGGAACACGTACTACACGGACAAGATACCGCATGCAATGGCACCGATCGGCTCATTTTGGTGGAGCGACATCCTCATGCTCACCCCATCTTCCGTGGTATATCACAGGTGCAGGTGGTGTCAGGGATGACAGCGCTGTTTTGGAAGGATCTCTGGGCAATGATGTATTACAACCCTCACACCCCCATGCTTTCTCCTTTGCCATGCATGAGGACATGTCCGTGAAGGGTTTCTTGGAGAGCATGGCACTCGCTGAGGCCTTCCACCTTCCACTATCCCCCCAGGCTTTGAATGAGGTGCGGGACATCCAAATGGTTTCATCCCACATGAGCCCAACCTCCACCATTAATGATGTCTGGTACTATGTTTAGGTAAAGACGGATTACAAACCAGCCGAATACTATCAATACTTGTTCAGAGACGCAACCATTCATCCTATCTTCAAATGCTTATGGCGCCCTCACTGCATCATGAGGATTAAAGTCTTCGGGTGGCTCTTACTCCATGACAGGCTCAACACACGCAACATGCTAAAACGCCGGCATTATGACATCAGTAACGACCATAGTTGTCTCCTGTGTGGGGGGCTAGTGGTAGAAACGATGGATCATATGATCTTTACTTGCCCTTTTAATCAAAGTTGCTGGAAAAAACTTGGTATCACCTGGCCGGGGTTCGACTGTCGACTGCACCTGTTGCAAACCACCCAAGACACATGGGACGACCTCCTTTTCTTCGACACATTCCTCGTGGCAGCTTTGAGCTTGTGGAAGGAAAGGAACAGCAAGCATTTTAGAAGGGTGGACCCTACCATCGACGCCTAGCTTCGAAGTTTCAATAAAGACTTTGGCCTACTACAACACAGAACCAAGAGGGCACATTCTGCCCTCATGTCCTCTTTCGTAGCCGATCTTTGAATAAGTTGACTATATAGCACATCCCCTTCCTGTCCTGCTTCTGGCCAATCACTGCTCCCTCTGTGGTTGTTGGCATGGTTGTACATATGATGTAATTGTATAAACACCTATATTATATATGAAAACACGGTAGGAGCCTCTCCTACTGTCCTTCTCCTAAAAAACTCCAAGGATTCCATCAAGTTGATGTGGATCCCAAAGAAGAAGAACTAGAGAGTTCTTGAGGGTGACTCTGCCAACATACTTCACTCATATTCATTTTGGCAAGGACAAGTGCAAACAACTTTCACATCTTACACTAGTTCATGGAGTCACAAACCCTCTTGTTGGTAAGACAAGGGACAAGGTAACCTAATGCCTTCATGGACATCATCATATGTGTGTTTCACTCTATGTCTATGGATATCCTGGTATCTTCCTTGTGGGACTAACCTGTGTAGGTATTGAAAGTGCAACACTCAAATGGATTGCTCCGAATGATCTACATCAACATTGAGCATCCACATCTTCAACATCTACATGAAGTCATCATCGACAAAACCCAAGGTTAGTTCATCCCTCTAAGGGGGGATATCCCATCTAGGGGGAGCTTTGCTCTAAAAATGGAGCAAAAGCAACTCAAATGATGTGAACACAACAATGCTTTATCTAAAAGTGGTAACCCCACTTGTGCTTAAACGATGAGTATGACCTACGATCAAATGTTCTCATTTGACTCCTCAGTCAATATACTCATATACAGATGACCTAGTCATCGCCAATTACTTGATAGATGCTAGAGCGTATGTGCATGCTTTGCCACATGTTTTATTTGCTATCTTATTGTGTGAGCATGTTGGTTGCATATTTTTCTTCATTCAAGGACATCCATTTGTTGTTTTGATTGGTTGGTCTTTTTCTTCTGCCAAATGGATGGGCAAGAATGCCTAAGTACCCCCTCTAGCCATCTATGATTTTTCTCTTCTCAAACTCTATTCATGCTACAACACAAAATTTGAATAAGTCACTTTTGGACCCTCCAGGTGAGGAGCACTCGGAGCCACCAATCCGTCAAGGGCTTAACTTCCAAAACCTCTTAATGATCTTCGGTCAGACCGACTCATCCAGTTCAGTCTCACCGAGATCAGTAAGTTGATCTAGGTTTTCATGTCGGTGCCATCGATTAGAACAATTCAGTCACACCGAGTTGTAGCAACTGCTAGCAGTTTTGCATCTCGGTGCCACCGAGACATTCCACTCAGCGCCACCGATAGAGCCTATGTATATATACTTCGCGTACCCGTATGGTTGAAAATTACTTCAAACCGCATGAGCTCACACCCCAGCACTGCTGCCCCCTTGGTATCCGGATCGTCGCCATCGTCGCTAGTGACCCTTCGTCGCTAGTTTCCATTGCCATCAATAGAATCCTCACCGCCATTGCCGCCGTAGCAATCTGCTACCAAGTTAGGGTATAGATTTGCCCCTTTGGGTTTTCCATTGCTCCGATTCTTGCACAAAGTATAATGCCTCTGTTCTTCCCATGTATGAGATCAATCTATCCACCATACAGATTCCACAGAATATATTTGATGCAAAAACTTAGGGTTAGGTTTCCACCGTACCCATCTTGGAACGACCGATATGAGGGTTTTGGTCACACCGATTGGCCCTGGCCATTGCACAAGTACAACTCAGTCTGACCGAAGTGTACTGATCGGTGACACTGGAATCACTTTATCTATGAAACCCTATTATATCGGAGTCACCAAACTGCATTTTGGTCTGACCAAAACTGCATGTTTAGACTCTGTTAGTGCTTCGGTGTCACCGGGTTTGTCAAATCGGTAGCTCTGAAATGCTTTATGCAGAAAACTAAACTTAAGTTTTTGTCTCAATATTTCACAAAATAAGTTGTACTTTGTGATGCTCATCTACTCTATCTACACCCAACTATTCGTAGGGTCAGTTGCAACTATGTCAGAGGGTAGTGACAATCAGAATAGGTCTGAAGAGCGGCTCAACCTCAGTGGGGGCACTAGTCCCTCTAGTAGCTATGATGATGGCAGCAGGAGCACTCCCAGCAATTTTCCTAAGGCAAATACTAGGCATAGGAAGAAAAAGACATCTGAATTTGAGGATGAAGATTTTGTGCTTGAGGAGGAAGTGACCTCCAAGAACAAGGTACTCAAGAAGAAGTATGCTGCTACCACAAAGCCAGGCATGTCCACGAAGGCTCCTGCTAAGAGGACTCCAATATCCAAGGCCAGAGCCTCAACTCAAGAAACCATGCTGTTTACACTTGAACCAAGAGAGGAAGAGGCTACTGGTGGAAAGAAGAGGGAAGAAAGGGTCGGGAAGACCATTGCTAGAGTGATTGGCAAACCATCCATGATGATGGATGAGGAAGAAGAAGAGGAGGAGGAAGAGCCTGCTGCACCTCCTGCCAAGACACAAAAACTGATGGGGGATGCCATCATGACTGGGCTGCTCCTTCTAAGCCCAAGTCTGCCCCCAAGTCTTCAGCTCAAGATCAAGCCCCCAAGCCATCTGCACCAAAGAGCCACCAGGAACATCTCAGGTGCTGAAAATAACAAGGCCCAGTGCTTGAAGTTCAAGAAGAAGAAGAGCCACCAGTGCTCAGGAAACTCAAGCCCAAGATTCCAGACCAGAATGATGACCATCTTGTGGCAAATAACATGAGGTTGAGGAAGGATGCATGTCTGAGACTATGGAGGAAGACTGATCCTTATGCCACCAGGAGAAGGACTATTGTGGACTATCGCTTTCACACTAAGGAACAACTGGACTTCTGTGAGACTATCCTATTGGATAAGAAACCCATTGTGTGTGGCATGAAATGGATGGACTAGAAGTACATTGACTCCAATGAAGACTACTTTCCTCATGTGCATGAGAGCTTCAGGATGAATGGAGTGGACAAGTTTGTGGGACAGAGGTTGACAAAGTGGAATGATGAAATGATAATGCAGTTCTACTCCACAGCTCACTTTTACCCTGATGGAAAGATAGTATGGATGACAGAAGGAACCAGATATCAGTCTACAATCTCAGAATGGGCCAA
The DNA here is from genome assembly GCF_003073215.2 of Triticum urartu. Lineage (NCBI taxonomy): Eukaryota > Viridiplantae > Streptophyta > Magnoliopsida > Poales > Poaceae > Triticum > Triticum urartu. The sequence continues at coordinate 387,053,402 of NC_053025.1, read as the reverse complement.
GTTGATTAATGCCCTAGAGGAAGCTGAAGATGATCTTGATGTGTACAGTAAGCCTAGGAAGGATCACAACTCCATGGCTAACATGAACAAGCCAATCCCAGATGCAACATTGGACACACACAAGTTTGGCTCCATATATTACCTGCTTGCTGGTTTGACCACCATGAACACCATCTTGAGGCACACTCTTTTTCCCAAGTCAGGAGATCATAGGATGATCCGTGGTCACTCCATCAACTTACTTCAGTTGTTTGCTGTTCCACAAAAATTCAAAGTGATGAGCTTGATAGTAGAAACTGTGAAGAGAACAACTGCAGACTAGAAGAGATATTATGGATATGCCCCTCACATTCATACCTTGATCATTCCAAGATGGGAACTGGGACATATCTACTAGACAGAGAGCACCTTCCCCTGAGGCCAAACTTTGAGGACAACAAGGTTGTCATGGATGCTTCACATCCTACTTGTGCAGAAGACCAGGAGAAGATAGAGAAAGCAAAGGCTGCAAAAGCAGCAAAGGCAACAAGTGCCCGAGATGCTTCAATTGTGAATCTCAAGACCAAGCAAGACCAACTCAGTTATCTTCTTGAGGCCACCATGAGAATTGAGAAAATCTTGGCCACCTTGTCTCAAAATCAGGAAATTCTTGAGATGTTCACTGAGACTAAGATACATGAACCTAGATGTGAAGGTCACTAAGATTCAGACTGTTGTGGAGAAGCTTCAAGAGGATGCTGAGGACAAGGATGATAGACGCACTACAGACACATTCAGGAGAGTGCCAAGGGCACAAAGATCATCAGCTATCCTAGTCGCCAGAGACTCCAGGACTGCCACTTCAGCACCTGCAGCTACTAGCACAGTTATTCCTCCAGTGTCAACTCCTCCAACTCCACAGACTTCTTCAGAGGCATTTGCAGATGCCCTCTGCTCCATGCCGTCTACACACACCGGAGCAACAAGCCAGAAGATCCCTTCAGGAGCTCCCAGAGATCGCGCCTAGAGTGTCGTATAGGACTATACGTTTTCAAACTTTTTGGTAACTTGTTGAGGAAGGGGGAGAAAGTGTATAGATCATAGGCTGAGAGAGAGAGAGAAAGAGAGTGCTTCTTGCTTTTGTTGGTTTGATTTGCTACTCTTGATACTTTGGTCGTTTGGTTGTTTGATTCCTATGCTACAATTTTTGTTATGCTCGTGAGATACTTATGTGATCATGTGTTTGATCATACTATGCTTAATGTGTGCTTGCATGATTATATCCATGAATGTTTGTGTATGATCAATCACTTGTATCCTTGGTGATGAGTGCATGTTATTTAACTCTTATCATTTTTATCGCTCCACCAAGATGTATGTGACATGGAAGAGTGACCCATGATCCGAATTGATTGTGCATTTGCATTCAAAAGCAAATTTTAAATAATACATAAATTTAGGGGGAGCTCTTACTTATCACATACTTCTCAAAGCTATGATGTATTTCATTCAAATTATCATTTGTCGAAGCTTTTATCTATATGTTGTCATCAATTACCAAAAAGGGGGATACTGAAGGCGCAACTAATCCCCGGGTGGTTTTGGTAATTCATAACAACATATAGCTCATTGAACTAATATCCTTTCAAGTTAAATATTTAAGAAAGTTCAATGATTGGCATGGAATGGACTAGAGATGTGGACCCCTCGAAATGTTAAGGACACATTGGCGAAAGCTCAAGACTCTTCATTTCTATTTTCGTGATCCAAGATCGCATTGAGTCCATAGGAAAGCCAATACTATTAAAAGGGGATGAGGTGTTTCTTAATGGTCTACTTGCCCAAAGTGCTTAGTGATATTGCTCCAAAACCCTCAACCACTTTCTCATTTCCAAATATGTCCAAAACACAAAGTCAAACTCGGCCCCACTGAAACATTTTATCCGGCGCCACCGAGTTCAGTTGACCTATACACTTACAGAAGCTCTAAAACCTCGGTCAACCGATAGGGATCTCGGTCTCACAAAGATGGCCTTGCAAACTATCTATTGCCTGTTGTAATTATTTCGGTCTCATCGAAATGTGCAATCGGTCCCACCGAGTTTGCTTGAAAAACTCTCAGTTTGCTCTTTGCTCAAGCAATCGGCTTCACCGAGATGAGCTTTTGCCCTAGCCCTAGCACATCGGTCCCACCAAGTTGTTCCAGTTGGTCCCACTGAGATTCCTAACATTCACATTCTGAACTAAATCAGTCTCACCGAGTTCTTCTATTCGGTCTGACCGTGTTCGATCAAATGTGTGTAATGGTTGGATTTTGTGTGGAGGCTATATATACCCCTCCACCCCTTATCCATATGTGAGAGAGCCATCAGAACGTGCCTACACTACCAGCCTACATTTTCTGAGAGAGAACCACCTACTCATGTGTTGAGATCAAGAAATTCCAATCCAACCACAAGAATCTTGATTTCTAGCCTCCCCCAATTTTCTTTCCACTTAAATCATCTTTCCACCATATCCAAATATGTGATAGAGAGTTGAGTGTTGGGGAGACTATCATTCGAAGCACAAGAGCAAGGAGTTCATCATCAACACAACATCTATTACCTTTTGGAGAGTGGTGTCTCCTAGATTGGTTAGGTGTTGCTTGGGAGCCTCCGTAAAGATTGTGGAGTTGAACCAAAAGGTTTGTAAGGGCAAGGAGATCTCCTACTTCATGAAGATCTACCCGAGTGAGGCAAGTCCTTCATGGGCGATGGCCATGTTGGGATATACAAGGTTGCTTCTTCGTGGACCCTTCGTGGGTGGAGCCCTCGATGGACTCGCGCAACCATTACCCTTTGTAGGTTGAAGTCTTGATGTCGCTTGAAGCTACGTCGGTATTTCCCCAAAGAGGAAGGGATGATGCAGCACAGCGGCAGTAGGTATTTCCCTCAGATGTGAAACCAAGGTTATCGAACCAGTAGGAGAACCAAGTAACACAACGTAAACAACACGTGCACACAAATAAAAGCTTCTCGCAACCCGACGTGTTAAAGGGGTTGTCAATCCCTTCCGGGGTACGGCGCCTCAAGATAGGCAAATAGACGTGAGGTAAATTTGTAGTATATTGATCGATCGAACGCCAAATAAAATAAATAAGAATAAATTGCAGCAAGGTATTTTTGTATTTTTGCTTTAATAGATCTGAAAGTAAAAGCAAAGGAAAAGTAGATTGCAAAGGCAAATAATAGGAGAAAGAGACACGGGGGTCGTAGGTTTCACTAGTGGCTTCTCTCGAGAAAAATAGCAAACAGTGGGTGAACTAATTACTGTTGGGAAATTGACAAAACTTCAAATACTCATGATGATATCCAGGCAATGATCATTACATAGGCATCACGTCCAAGATTAGTAGACCCACTCCTACCTGCATCTACTACTATTACTCCACACATCGACCGCTATCCAGCATGCATCTAGTGTATTAATTTCCTGGAGAAACGGAGTAATGCAATAAGACCGATGACATGATGTAGACAAGATCTATCTATGTAGAGATAGACCCCATCGTTTTATCCTTAGTAGCAACGATACGTATGTGTCGGTTCCCCTTCTATCACTGGGATCAGGCACCATAAGATCAAACCCACTACAAAGCACCTCTTCCCATTGCAAGATAAATAGATCAAGTTGGCCAAACAAAACCCAAATATCAGAGAAGAAATACGAGGCTATAAGCAATCATGCATAAAAGAGATCAAAGAAACTCAAATACTTTCATGGATATAAAAAGATAGATCTAATCATAAACTCAAAGTTCATCAATCCCAACGAACACACCGCAAAAAGAGTTACATCATATGGATCTCCAAGAGACCATTGTATTGAGAATCAAGAGAGAGAGAGAGAGGAAGCCATATAGCTACTAACTACGGACCCGAAGGTCTACAAAGAACTACTCACGCATCATCGGAGAGGCACCAATGGAGGTGGTGAACCCCATCCGAGATGGTGTCTAGATTGGATCTGGTGGTTCTGGACTCTGCGGCAGCTGGATCAATATTTCGTCGACTCCCCTAGGGTTTCTGGAATATTGGGGTATTTATAGAGCAAAGAGGCGGTCTGGGGGCACCCGAGGTGGGCACGACCCACCAGGGCACGCTTGGGCCTCCTGGCGCACCCTGGTGGGTTGTGCTCTCCTTGGAGAACCCCCAGGTGCAACCAGGGACCATTATGTTCCTTATGGTCCATAAAAAATCTCCATAAAGTTTCATGGCATTTGGACTCCGTTTGGTATTGATTTTCTGTGATGTAAAAACATGGAAAAAACAGCAACTGGCACTTGGCACTATATCAATAGGTTAGTAACAAAAAATGATATAAAATGATTATAAAACATCCTAGATTGATAATATAATAGCATGGAACAATAAAAAATTATAGGTACATTGGAGACGTATCAGCATCCCCAAGCTTAACTCCTACTCGTCCTCGAGTAGGTAACTGATAAAAATAGAATTTTTGATGTGGAATGCTGCCTAACATGTCATATCATAATCTTTTCTTTATAGCATGGACATTTGGACTTTTATGTCATTCAAAGCAATAGTCTAGTTTGGACATGATAATTTAAATACTCGAGCATATCAACAAGCAACTATGTATTTCAAAATATCAACGCTAAAATAAGTTATCCCTAGCCCATCATGCTCAACCATTGATCCATTCTTGAAACCCATTCGCATATTAGCTACACCCAATAATCAAGTATGATCATATTGCCTCCTAGTTGGTGCTTTCATAAGAGAAGATGGAGACTCAAATTCAAAAATAAAAATTGCATAAAGTAAAAGAAAGTCCCTTCGCAGAGGGAAGTAGGGATTTGTAGAGGTGCTAGAGCTCAAAGCAAAAAACTTATGGATAAAAACATTTTGGGAGGTGTATCCATCCCACCAATCAAAATTACTTAGAGTTCCCAACACTTTCCATGCTTAGATATATCATAGGCGGTTCCGAAACAGAAAATAAAGTTTATTCCTTTTCAACCATACTTTCACTTTCCATGGCTAGCCGTATCCACTGTTGGCCTCCATACGAACACTTTCCAAGGAATTTATTATTTCACAACATAAAGTAAATTCATTTTTCATTTCCGGACTGGGCATCCCTAATACCTTTTCCTTACTCTGATGCAATAATAAGTGAATAAACACTCATCTTGAGAATAACACATCTAGCATGGAAAATATTAGCCACCCCTCACAGCTCCGCGAGCGAAACGAACAAACAAAAAAGAAGTTTATTTTGAAAATTAGAGATGGCACATGCAAATTTGCTTAGAACGGCAAAATAATACCGCATATAGGTAGATATAGTGGGCTCATGTGGTAAAACTGGTTTTAAGGATTTTGGATGCACAAGTTGATATCATACTTAGTGCAAAGTGAAGGCTTGCAAAAGATTGAGAAGCGACCAATCAAGAAACAAATAATCTCATAAGCAAGAATTAAGCATAATTAACACTGAATAATGCACCACAAGTAGGATATAATTTCATTGCATGACTATTAACCTTCGTGCTTGCATAGGGAATCACAAACCTTAACACCAATATTCTTACTAAAGCATAATTACTCATCAAGATGACTCACATATCACATCATCATATCTCAAAACTATTACTAAGAATCAAGTTTATTTTGTCCAATGATCTTCATGAAAGTTTTTATTATATCCTTGTTGGATATCTATCACTTTGGGACTAATTTTCATGTGTTACTTTTCATAAGCTCAAACAAATATCAGTGAAGATCATGAGCATAATATTTCTTTCTCTCAAATTAATTTAAGTGAAGCAAGAGAGAATTTCTTGAAAATTTTACTAACTCTCAAATAAATCTAAGTGAAGCAAGAGAGCATTTCTTGAAAAATACTAAGCACACCGTTCTCAAAAAGATATAAGTGAAGCACTAGAGCAAGTCCATAGCTCATAGAAATTTAAGTGAAGCATAGAGAGGAATTCTAACAAGTCATGACATAATTTTGGCTCTCTCAAATAGGTGTGTCCAGCAAGGAATCAAGACTTAAAACACAAAATAAAACAAGCAAAGACCCATAAAATATAAGATGCTCCAAGAAAAACACAAAGTATGTGACAAATAAAAATATAGCTTCAAGTAAAATACCGATGGTTGTTAGAAGAAAGAGGGGATGCCGCTCGGGGGCATCCCCATGCTTAGTTGGTTGCTCATTTTTGGATAGTAGCTTGGAGGATCTTCTACTCCTTATTCCTTCATCCATCGTAAGATAACCCAAAACATGAAAACTCCAATCACACAAAACTTAATAAAACCTTCGTGAGATCCATTAGTATAAGGAAAAAAAATCACTACTATAAGTGATGTATCAAACCAATTCATATTTTTTTCTTGCATTATATCTACTGTATTCCAACTTTTCTATGGCAAAAACTCATCAAAGAAAAGCATAGAGCCATCAAAATAAGCACACAACGCAAAGAAAACAGAATCTATCAAAACAGAATAGTCTGTGGCAATCTGACTATTTGGAATACTTCTAAGGGAGCAAAAGGGAGAGGGACTAGAGGAGCCCGACACTATGCTCTGATGCCCGCCAGCCTTAAGAAATACATATCGGTCCCTGCCGGGAATGAAGAAGCCACCTGATTGTCTTCTGCTCCTCCGGGCACCGCGGGCGCGCCAGAAGTGCACAGCCCGTCAGAGGAGAAGGAAGCTTGAAATGAAAGCTAAGTTTGCATTATCTATTCTTGATTGATATATTTGAGATTTACACAGTCGTTTATCCCTTAGCTCCAGTGAGTGTTCATATTGAGATAGCCCTCGTGCGATGGAACCTTGGCTAGTTTCTTTGATCGCACCATCATCCCATCCAGAGCTACGCTCGCAGGTCGAGAGGCTACATCAAGAACTACCCAGGAAAAACCTGTCGGATCCACTCCAAGATAACTGATAAGGGTCGGACCCTTATGACAATCACGGAAATATGATACCGGCAGGCATCCAAAACATACATAGGGGTTGATCATACGAACATGAACGTACATGGCTCAAAGGGTTAAACACGCATTCAAAATCCAACTAGGAATATCAGTTTCACGCAAACACTAGAGATAGAATGGCTAAACGCAAAATGTATGTCATGTTTCATTACAGAGCAACGCAGAGAACCCTGTCAGCCCGGGGCACAGATTTCTCCTTGGTGGCAGCAATATCGGCACCCGCTGGCGGCTTCTTGAATCCGTCATCAAGGTCAAGGTCTGGGTGATGGCAGGCGATATTGCTCAAGACCATGAAGAGGGCGTCACGGGCAAGCTTCCGGGACTCGGTCGCAAAGTGATACGTCTCCAATGTATCTATAATTTTTGATTGTTCCATGCTATTATATTAGCTGCTTTGGATGTTTAATGGGATTTAATATGCACTTTTATATTATTTTTGGGACTAACCTATTAACCGGAGGCCTAGTGCCAGTTTCTGTTTTTTTGCCTATTTCAGTGTTTCCTAGAAAAGTAATATCAAATGGAATCCAAACGGAACGAAACCTTCGCGAGGATCTTTCTTGGAACAAACGCCATCCAGGAGACTTGGAGTGGAAGTCAGAGACGCAACGAGGCGGCCACGAGGTAGGAGAGCGCGCCCAGGGGGGTAGGCGCGCCCCCACCCTTGTGGGCCCCTCGTAGATCCACCGACGTACTTCTTTCGCCTATATATATACTCTTATATCCTAAAAACATCCAGGAGAGCCACGAAACCACTTTCCACCGCCGCAACCTTCTGTACCCGTGAAATCCCATTTGGGGACCTTTTCCGGCGATCTGCCGGAGGGGGAATCGATCACGGAGGGCTTCTACATCAACACCATAGCCTCTCCGATGATGTGTGAGTAGTTTACCAGAGACCTTCGGGTCCATAGTTATTAGCTAGATGGCTTCTTCTATCTCTCTTTTGTTCTCAATACAAAGTTCTCCTTGATGTTCTTGGAGATCTATTCTATGTAATATTATTTTGTGGTGTGTTTGCCGAGATCCGATGAATTGTGGATTTATGATCAAGTTTATCTCTGGACAATATTTAGTTCTTCTCTGAATTCTTATATGCATGATTTGATAATCTTTGCAAGTCTCTTCGAATTATTGGTTTAGTTTGGCCTAGTAGATTGATCTTTCTTGCAATGGAGAAGTGCTTAGCTTTGGGTTCAATCTTGCAGTGTCCTTTCCCAGTGACAGTAGGGGCAGCAAGGCACGTATTGTATTGTTGCCATCAAGGATAAAAAGATGGGGTTTATATCATATTGCTTGAGTTTATCCCTCTACATCATGTCATCTTGCCTAAAGCATTACTCTGTTCTTATGAACTTAATACTCTAGATGCATGCTAGATAGTGGTCGATGTGTGGAGTAACAGTAGTAGATCCAGAATCGTTTCGGTCTACTTAACACGGACGTGATGCCTATGTTCATAATCATTGCCTAGATATTCTCATAATTATGCGCTTTTCTATCAATTGCTCGGCAGTAATTTGTTCACCCACTGTAATACATGCTATCATGAGAGAAGCCACTAGTGAAACCTATGGCCCCCGGGTCTATTTTATATCATATAAGTTTCCGATCTACAATTCTAGTTTACCATTTATTTTATTTTGCAATCTTTACTTGTCAATATATACAACAAAAATACCAAAAATATTTATCTTATTATCTCTATCAGATCTCACTTTTGCAAGTGACCGTGAAGGGATTAACAACCCCTTTATTGCGTTGGTTGCAAGGTTTTTGATAGTTTGTGCAGGTACTAGGAGACTTGCATGTAATCTCATATTGGATAGATACCTTGGTTCTCAAAAACTGAGGGAAATACTTACGCTACTTTGTTGCATCACCCTTTCCTCTTCAAGGGAGAACCAATGCATGCTCAAGAGGTAGCAAGAAGGATATCTGGCGCCGTTGCCGGGGTGATTTACACTCAAGTCTAGATATACCAAGTACCCATCACAAACTCTTCTCCCTCGCATTACATTATTTGCCATTTGCCTCTGATTTTCCTCTCCCCCGCTTCACCTTTGCCGTTTTATTCGCCCCTTTTTTCCGTTCGCCTATTTTTCGCTTGCTTCTTGTGTGATTGTGTGTTGGATTGATTATTTTTCATGATGGCTCAAGATAATACTAAATTATGTGACTTTTCCAATACCAACAACAATGATTTTATTAGCACTGCGATTGCTCCTATTACCGATGCCAAATCTTGTCAAATTAATGCTGCTTTGTTGAATCTTGTCATGAAAGATCAATTTTCTGGCCTTCCTAGTGAAGATGCTGCTACCAATCTAAACAACTTTGTTGATTTGTGTGATATGCAAAATAAGAAAGATGTGGATAATGATATTGTTAAAATGAAGCTATTTCCGTTTTCTCTTAGAGATCGTGCTAAAACTTGGTTCTCTTCTTTGCCTAAAAATAGTATTGATTCATGGAATAAGTGCAAAGATGCTTTTATCTCTAAGTATTTTCCTCCTACTAAGATCATCTCTCGTAGAAACGACATTATGAATTTTAAGCAACTTGATCATGAACATGTTGCACAAGCTTGGGAGAGAATGAAATTAATGATACGTAATTGCCCTGCACATGGTTTGAATTTATGGATGATTATACAAAAAATTTATGCCGTATTGAATTTTTCTTCTAGAAATCTTTTAGATTCGGCTGCGGGAGGCACTTTTATGGAAATAACTTTAGGAGAAGCTACTAAACTCCTAGATAATATTATGGTTAATTATTCTCAATGGCACACCGAAAGATCCACTAGTAAAAAAGTTCATGCGATTGAAGAGATTAATGTTTTGAGTGGAAAGATGGATGAACTTATGAAATTGTTTGCTAGTAAGAGTGTTTCTTCTGATCCTAATGATATGCATTGTCCACTTCTATTGAGAATAATAATGAATCTATGGATGTGAATTTTGTTGGTAGGAACAATTTTGGTAACAACGCTTATAGAGGAAACTTTAATTCTAGACCGTTTCATAGTAATTCCTATAATAATTATGATTATTCCTACAACAACTCTTATGGAAATTTTAATAAGATGCCCTCTAATTTTGAGACTAGTGTTAAAGAATTTATGAATTCGCAAAAGAATTTCAATGCTTTGATTGAAGAAAAAATGCTTATGATTGATGAGTTGGCTAGGAACGTGGATAGAATTTCTCTTGATGTTGATTCTTTGAAACGTAGATCTATTCCACCTAAGCATGATATCAATGAGTCTCTCAAAGCCATGGGAATTTTCATTGATGAATGCAAACAAAGAACCGCTAGGATGCGTGCTAAAAAAGATTGCTTTGTAAAAGTGTGTTCTTGTAGATTTCATGATAATAATGATGAAGATCTAAAAGTAATTGATGTGTCTCCTATTAAATCTTTGTTTTCCAATATGAATCTTGATAAAGATGGGACTGGAGATGAGTCAACTTTACTTAAAAGGCGTGCCAATGATTCAGAGATTTTAGATCTTGATGCTAAAATTAATAAAAGTGGGATTGAAGAGGTCAAAACTTTACATAGCAATGAACCCACTATTTTGAATTTCAAGGAATTTAATTATGATAATTTATCTTTTATATATTTTATTTCCTTGTTGCAATCCATGTTAAATTCTCCTCATGCTTATGATCAAAATAAGGCTTTTACTAAATATATCGTTGATGCTTTCATGCAATCTTATGACGAAAGGCTTGAACTAGAAGTTTCTATCCCTAGAAAACTTTATGGTGAGTGGGAACCTACTATTAAAATTAAGATCAAATATCATGAATGATATGCTTTATGTGATTTTGGTGCTAGTGTTTCCACGATTCCAAAAACTTTGTGTGATGTGTTATGTTTCCGTGAATTTGATGATTTTTCTTTAAATTTGCACCTTGCGGATTCCACCATTAAGAAACCTATGGGAAGGATTAATGTCGGTGTACTAGAGTAGGGGTACCCTAGTATCCCGAACTTGTGCACGGGCAGTCGCAGCATCCCGCGGCAAGGCTTGCCGAGTGACCGCCAAGACCCTCCGCGGCTACTTTGAAGACCATTCAAGAACAAAGTACTCAAACCAATGCCCCGGCAAGAGGAGCTGGCCGGGAAGGAAACAAAACCCCGGCAAGAGGAGCTTGCCGGGAAGGCCAACCAAGGCATACCAAGAAAACTTGCCGCGACGCGCCACGCGTCCCGGCAGGGCCCGGTGAGCGACAAGCTCCCGAACACGACAAGACGATGACCGCGGCAAGGAGCTTGCCGCGAGAAACCTCCACTTCGTGCCCGCGCTCCAGCACACCCGCCAACGTGTCGCTCTAGGACCCTCCCAAGCACACGTGGCAGGAGGCCGTGCAGCTAGGGGTGCACGGTGGCAAGCAGGCGCTGACAAGATAACCATCGTGGCAAACGGTGGCATCCCTAGCGGTCCCTTTCGGTACTGTTCAGGCGACACAGACGGGCAATTAATGCCCTTGTCCCCTGCCGTCAGGGTTAGGTATGATACACTGTAGCAGGTAGCTGTGCCTACCACAGCACCTTTCCATTTTTGCCCTTTACCTCCGTTGCCACCTGTCAGTAGCCCCTTGAGCGTATAAAAGGAGGCCCGTGTGCAACGTAAGGGGGGGGGGGGGTTAGCCAGTTCGAACACTCACGCTCGGTCTTGCTAGCCGCTGGTGTGTACTGTAGCACTCCGCGCTCCCGAGCTAGAAATCAATACAAAACCACAAAGCAGGAGTAGGGTTTTACGCATCCGTGCGGCCCGAACCTGGGTAAATCGCTCGCGTGCTTCGCCTCGATCTGCTCTTTGCACGACCTCCGCCCCCGCCGAACCGAAAGGGACCCGGTCCGCCGGTCCCATAGGTGCCTGTGGATCAGCACCCCGGCATCTTTGGCGCGCCAGGTAGGGGGCGTCGAAGTTGTGTGAACCAGATCCGGCGTTCCCGCGAGCTAGATCTTCATCATCTTCATCAACATGCCGCCGAAGAAGAAGGTTTCGGAGGCAGCTGCTCCGTCCGCGCCGAGCCAACCACCGCTGGAGCAAACGGTTGGTGGGGCAGACGGCGGCGGAAGAACGGGCGTCGACGAGGGAGCTCGCGGTGCTGCCAGGTCCAAGGACAAGGTTGTGCCGCCCATCAGCGGCGTAGCCGGCTCCCACAACGACCGGGCGCACTCCAAGACCTCGGCGTCCATGCATGCACCGCGCCCGTCTCAGGAGGCGCGGGACCGGCAGCGTCATGGTACTCACGGTACCATGCGTTCGCTAGACCAAGATCGAGCTGGTGGGTCTCGGAGCGCTCAGGCCATGCACGTCAACCTGCTGGCGCGAGCGAGACACGGTCGCCTGGACGAGATACTTGCCGGGGAACGTCAAGCTCCGGCGGAGCCGCAGGTTCTCGCCGTAGAAGCGGACGTTCCCGTAGCAACAGATTTGCCTTGTGCTGAGGAGCAATCCGCTCCGGCAAGCCCCAGGGTTTGTTCCGTTGAAGCAGAGGCTCCCGGCAAGTTTTGCTCCGGCAAGCTTGCCGGGGAACGTCAAGCTCCGGCAGAGCCGCAGGTTCTCGCCGTAGAAGCGGATGTTCCCGCAGCAGCAGATTTTCCTTTAGTCCTTGTTGTCGAGCCACAAGCTCCAGCATGGGCACAGCACATTGTCTGTTTCCTTCAGACAGGAGAACTTCCCGAAGAGCAAGAAGAAGCGGAAAGAGTAGCCCGGCAGTCAAGTATGTACCAGTTTGTCAACAAGACACTGTACAGAAGAAGACTCAACGGTGTGAAATTGAAGTGTATTCACCGGGAAGACGGACTAAAGCTGTTGGCAGAAATGCATGGCAGTCAAGTAAAGTTGATATGCTCCACACATCTTGTCAATTTCACGCTTTCCATATTTTGCATGTGTGATCTGACACTTTGTGCAGCATCTACTCCCCGGTAAGCAATAACGAGCCATAAGGCTCCATATCTGTATTTTCTCTTCTTTCTTTTTCGCAAGGAAAGGAAGGTTCCCTCGCCCACAAGTTTGCCGGGGGGGAAAGGAGAAGATAAGGGTATGGACCAGGCGTCGCTCAAGAATTTCACCTTTCCGGGAAGCAAACAACAGAAAAGCTAAGTTGCCAAAGTTTGAGCAATCAAAATTTTTAAATTTTAAGTTATCTCCCTTGAACGACCACACTTTGTATGGGAAACCTGTGCACGGAGGAACCAACTCATAGCTAGTTGCGCGCTTACTTTGTTTCGAGTCCGCTCAACAACTTAAGTGAGCTGCTAGCGCCCTTACTTTGCTTCGAGTCCGCTCAGCAACTTAAGTGAGCCGCCAGCGCCCTTACTTTGTTTCGAGTTCGCTCAGCAACTTAAGTGAGCTGCAACTAGTTGCGACAAGGTTTCTTGCCGGTAGCGGCACCGCCAGCAGGCTGCTGACGTTCCGCACTCAGCGCTCGCGGCTTAGGTGCCTGCACCGGCAAGTTCCCTAAAAGCGTAGGGCAAAAACATACAAAGGAAGGAATCAAGTAAAGGGAGTAACGTTGCAATCATTGCCCACAATCAAGTTACATTACAAAGGTAGCTTGTCGCAGCTCTAACAGATTGTTTTCATGACATGATGGGCAGCGACAAGAAAAGAAGAAATGAGCGGCCTAATCTACGCGATCGCCTTCGACCCGCTTGATCCCGCTCACCTTGTCCACAATGGGTGCGACAAGGGCCTTGAGCTCCTCCAGATCAGCTTCTGGCGGCAAGGACCCGAGGATGTTGGTGAGGCGGAGGCCCGGATTGCGGAAGGCCACCTTCATCAACACTTTCTCGAGGGCTCCTGCGCAGATTTCGCGCGACTCGTCAGCTAGTTGCTTGGGGATCCTCTCTCGGAGTCGCTGAAGGGCCGTCGCCACGCCCTTGAAGAATAGGACGAGCTTGGCGCTGGGCTGGAGGTTGTCGTCGGAGGGATACCCAAGATCTTCCATCCCTAGCTGCGCCAGCTCCTTGTCGATATCTATGGCGGCGTTCACCAGACTCTCCGTCCAGTGCGTCACAGTCTCCCTGAAGGCATTCTGGGCGGTGGCAGCGCTCTCCAGCAGCGCCTTGTCGGCCTTGATTTCCTCCTTCAAGGCCGCCTCTCACTTCTTGGCGCTGTCCAGAGTCTTGGTCAAAGTGGTTAGCTTCAACTCAAGATCCACGTTGGAGACCTTGGCGGCGCTGAGCTCCTTGCCCTTCTCGGAGAGATCGGCCTCCAGCCGCGCCACCTTCGTCTTCAACTCCTCCTTGACGGCCTCAGCGGCGGCGGCAGCATCCTCCGCTTGCTTGAGGGCTCCGCCAAGCTTCTCCTCGCGCGAGGCAAGCTCCTCCTCATGGGCGTCGAGATTGACCTTCCGCTGCGCCAGCTCGCCCTCTTCCGCAGCTAGCTTCACAGTGGCAAGTCGCTGGCGCTCTTCGGCTTCAGCCTTCTCGAGGAGAAAGACCTCCCGCGCTTCAGCGAGCTGCTCCCGCTCCTCCACCAGGGATCGGAGGGCTTCCCGGTGGAAACCCCCGAGCTCTTCTGCGCGCTTCTCAATGTCTGCTCCCGCCTTCGCGACAAGCGCCTCGCGGGACTCCAGCTTGGCTTGTCGCGCGCGGTAGAGCGACATCAACCTGCGCAGCAGCCGCTCTTCTTCGGGCTCGTTGCTGCTGCTGCTTGGCGCGTCGACCAGCTTCAGCCCCGCGGAGGCGAGCACTTCTCCATAGAAGACCTCCCCCTCGACCGGCGCTGTGGAGCTTGATGCCCAGGGAAGATTGATGAAGACGTCGTCGCCGGCCTTCAAATAAACGCCCGGCTGGGGCTCCTTGGAACTTGGCGCTGCGGCTTCGGCGGATGGGTCGGCGGTCGGCGTAGCGCCTGGCGCTCCTGCGGCCTCTGGGCCGTCAGTACGATCGCCAGATTCCTCGCCAGTTGCTGCGGCGTCAGCCTTGGCGGCCTCTGCACCGGTGGCATCTCTAGCACCGGCAGCTTCGTCGGCGGCGACCTCTGTCTCCATCTGCTCCGCAGCGGATGGATCTGACGGCCGGAAAAGGGGAGAAGAGTCAAACAGAATCCAGCAGAAACTCATAAAGATCAAAAAAAGAAGGACCCAAGGGAAGTTTTGAAGCAAGGGGAGTACCTGCACTAGGCTCTGCGGTCGTGGTCTCCGTCGTCGGGGGGCCGCTGGCACTGTCCCTCGCCAGAGAACCCTCCCTTGCCGGAGACTTCTCCCTCACCGGGAAGCCTTCCCTTGCCGGAGAATTCTCCCTTGTCGGGGGATTCTCCCTTGGCTCCTGGTGGGGCTCGGCTCCTACACAAGTCAACAAGCAGATATCAGCAAAGACAAGTACCCATGCGCGCCTCGCTGCGGAAAATAATTCACACACTTACGCTGGGGGCTGCCATGGAGGAAAGTCGCCGGCTCCGGCAAGGTTGTCTCGGGCGCGCCACCTGTTGTTGCAGTGGGCTCGTCCTCGATGATGATCACCGGGGCCTTAGCTCTCTTTGCCGCTCTCTGGGCCAGAGTCCTAAAGAGGAACAGATTCAGGGAAAAGCAAGTGAGAAACGAGACCAACAGCAAGAGTTGAAGAAATGCAAGTACAACAAGAGAAGCTTACTCTTCTTCTTCTTCCTCGTCAGAGCTTAACGCGGAGAAGTCGAAGCCTGGCGCGCGCCCGAAGCGAGAAGGCGGAGAAGAAGCTTCCCTTGGCCGCTTGGCGGGAGCAGTGGCGGCGGTCTGAGACGACCCCGCTCCGGCTGTCGGCGCGGCGTGAGTAGCGGCAGGGACTGAAGCGGTGGTCCGGCTAGACTCCGCTCCAGTTGCCGTCGTAGCATGAGGCGCTCCCGCAGCAACGGTGTTTGCCGTGGTCGAGCGTGTCACGCGGCGTGGCGACTGTTGGCCCGCTTGCCGCTCCGCCACATCACCAACCTTGCGGAGACGCCTTCTTGGTGGGGATGGAGGCTCTGCTTCTGGTGGGCTGTCTGAAGACGAGGTGGAAGAAGAGTCGATTTGCAACGAGCCGCTCGCGTCCTTGGCGGGCTCGCTCGGCTCGGTGTCTTGCCCGGCAAGCCCCTTCTTGCCGGCAGGCTCCCCTTGCTCGACACGGCTTGCCGCTTCTGCTGCATCGGCCTCCTCCATAGTGAACCCAAACTCGCCCGCGGCTGCGGCTGCCGCTGCCTCCTCCAGCCTAGTGGCGATGAGCGCCATCTCCACATCCATGGTGTCGCGGGTAAGGCCGTCCTTCTCGTCGAGGCGGATTGGCACTTCCACCAAGTCGTCGAAGAATTGTTGCACGACCTCGTCTGTAGGCTCCTGCCAAGTTGGCACAATCCCGTGCGAGTCGCACTCCGGCATCATTGCACGGATGTGGTCGAGTGCGGAATTGTTGCACAAAGGCACGACGCCCCCCGGCAACCTGAACACCTCGGGATGCTGGGGGTCATATTTGAACAGCTCCTGCAGCATCGCGTTGAGCTCCAGGACTGTGAAGTTGTAATTGAGGCCTGGTCGCAGCCTCATGATGTCTGCCGCGTTCTTGAACTCCCAAGTGGGCCTCCCCCGTTCCTGCAGGGGGGCGATGCGGCGGCGAAGGAAGTCTGCGCCAACAGCGCCAACAGTAAGCCCGGCAAGCCTCAGGCGCAGGATCCTGGTGACGACAATCTTCAGCCTGGCGTCCTCCGGAGCCATGTCACTCCAATCGCTGCCGCGTGCTACTGGGGTTCGGCGTCGGATGGTAAATGGCTGCGGGCTCTCCTCGTCAATCCAGCACCAATCAGCTCTCCACTCCTGCCACTTGCCGCGGAATTCTCCCTCCAGATAGGTCTCTTTCTTGCCGGACCTTGAGATCCAGGCAATCCCGCCGGATAGAGGCTCTCCTCTCTCTACTCGGGGTATGAAAAAGTGGCGGAAGAGGGCTACGTTGGGAAGGACTCCGACAAAGTTTTCGCAGAGGTGTGCGAAAACTGCCATTGTCAGGACGACGTTGGGGGTAAAGTCAAGGAGATGGAATCCATAGGTGTTCATGATGTCGCAGAAGAAATCAGAGAAGGGCTGGCAGAGCCTGCAATAGAAGAACAATGCGAAGAAGGGGTACCCATTCGGAGCCTTCTTCCAAGCGGCGGCGGGGAGAACCTTTGTGCGCGGATGCGCGCACGTCTCCGCCGACCAGAACAGATAGTAGTTCTCCCTCAGGTCCTTCGCGCCGAGCTTGGGAGGGAAAACGGACCGCTCCTTCCGCAGCGCCGCGAGCCGCTGCGCCTCGGTCGTCTTCACGGTCTTCCCCTTGTCGGCTTTTGGAGCCATGGCGGAAGTGGTGGAGGAGGTCGACGGCGTTGGTGGTGCTAGTGGCGATGGAGGGCGGAGCGCTGCTCTCTCTCTCTCTCAGCTTTGGGAAGTCAAGGGAGCGGCGGAAATTTCTGAGATTGGGAACGGCAACGAGCGAGTGGGCCAACTGCCCCTGTTTCCCCTGCTTATAAAGGAGGAGGGGGCGGACGTTCCGCATTTCCGAATAAAGAAACCCCCACGACCTCTCCCATGACGCCGCGTTTGACGCGTGCCGTTCTGGGCATGCGCGGTGGAAGCGGAGAGATATGCGGCGTGATCTAGGCCGCGCGTGCCCGTGCACTGTTTTGGGCCTGGCCCAACAGCGCTCGGCACCGTGTCTGGCCCAGGCCCGGGGGATCCTGTCGGTGTACTAGAGTAGGGGTACCCTAGTATCCCGAACTTGTGCACGGGCAGTCGCAGCATCCCGCGGCAAGGCTTGCCGGGTGACCGCCAAGATCCTCCGTGGTTCCTTTGGAGCCATTCAAGAACAAAGTACTCAAACCAAGGCCCCGGAAAGAGGAGCTGGCCGGGAAGGAAACAAAACCCCGCAAGAGGAGCTTGCCAGGAAGGAAACAAAACCCCGCAAGAGGAGCTTGCCGGGAAGGCCAACCAAGGCATACCAAGAAAACTTGCCGCGACGCGCCACGCGTCCCGGCAGGGCCCGGTGAGCGACAAGCTCCCGAACACGACAAGACGATGACCGCGGCACGGAGCTTGCCGCGGGAAACCCCCACTTCGTGCCCGCGCTCCAGCACACCCGCCAACGTGTCGCTCTAGGACCCTCCCAAGCACACGTGGCAGGAGGCCGTGCAGCTAGGGGTGCGCGGTGGCAAGCAGGCGCTGACAAGATAACCATCGTGGCAAACGGTGGCGTCCCTAGCGGTCCCTTTCGGTACTGTTTAGGCGACACAGACGGGCAATTAATGCCCTTGTCCCCTGCCGTCAGGGTTAGGTATGATACACTGTAGCAGGTAGCTGTGCCTACCACAGCACCTTTCCATTTTTGCCCTTTACCTCCGTTGCCACCTGTCGGTAGCCCCTTGAGCATATAAAAGGAGGCCCGTGTGCAACGTAGAGGGGGGTTAGCCAGTTCGAACACTCACGCTCGGTCTTGCTAGCCGCTGGTGTGTACTGTAGCACTCCGCGCTCCCGAGCTAGAAATCAATACAAAACCACAAAGCAGGAGTAGGGTTTTACGCATCCGTGCGGCCCGAACCTGGGTAAATCGCTCGCGTGCTTCGCCTCGATCTGCTCTTTGCACGACTCCGCCCCCGCCGAACCGAAAGGGACCCGGTCCGCCGGTCCCATAGGTGCCCGGTGCCCGTGGATCAGCACCCCGGCATCTTTGGCGCGCCAGGTAGGGGGCGTCGAAGTTGTGTGAACCAGATCCGGCGTTCCCGCGAGCTAGATCTTCATCATCTTCATCAACATGCCGCCGAAGAAGAAGGTTTTGGAGGCAGCTGCTCCGTCCGCGCCGAGCCAACCACCGCCGGAGCAAACGGTTGGTGGGGCAGACGGCGGCGGAAGAACAGGCATCGACGAGGGAGCTCGCGGTGCTGCCAGGTCCAAGGACAAGGTTGCGCCGCCCATCGGCGGCGTAGCCGGCTCCCACAACGACCGGGCGCACTCCAAGACCTCGGCGTCCGTGCATGCACCGCGCCCGTCTCAGGAGGCGCGGGACCGGCAGCGTCATGGTACTCACGGTACCATGCGTTCGCTAGACCAAGATAGAGCTGGTGGGTCTCGGAGCGCTCAGGACCACCATGCACGTCAACCTGCTGGCGCGAGCGAGACACGGTCGCCTGGACGAGATACTGCTCCTTCTAACGTAGTTAGAAGTCCGAGCATATCCCGCTCCTCGCACCGTTCGCCACCGCCACCTGCCACCGCAACAGAAGCTTTGGCGCGAGCTCAGCTGCTCCTAGACTACCCTCCAGCGGCGGACAAGATCGACGACCGGAGGGCCACCATCCAGAGTCTCATCGGCTTTGCCAACGGCGACTCTCCACGGCAGCCGAGCACGTCTCAGCCGCGGCAAGCCAGCCAGGCACGAGCCCGAGACGACAAGACTGGTGGGGGTGCAACTACTGTGCACTCTCTACCCCGAAGGCCAAGATCACTGACTCGCCGGGTCCACCTCGACAGCGACTCCACCGCGTCGTCAGATCCACGAGCTCGTCGCGATCAGCACCAAGTTCTTCAAGAACGACAACAAGAAGACGCTCGTACTCGCATCGAGCGCTGGAGAGAAGCGCGGCGTCAATCAGACCAGCGCGCTGGGCCCTCTGTTGACATGCATGTGCCAGGGGAACCAGGCGACTTGCCGTATGCGGTAGGTTGCCCTGCGTTCACTCGTGAGCTGCGGCAAGTCCAGTGGCCCAGTACGAAGAATTTCAAACCCGATGTACCAGAGAAGTACGACGGCAAGTCGCATCCGTCGGAGTTCCTCAGCATCTACACCATCGCGGTGCAGGCTGCTGGGGGGCGGGACGATAAGATCCTTGCCAACTACTTCCCGTTGGTGCTCAAGCCCAACGTCAGGTCCTGGCTCATGCACTTGCCGGACAACTCCATATCCTCCTGGGCTGATCTATGCCATCAGTTTGTCGGCGCCTTTACAGGCGACCACAAACCTCATGGCCAAGAGAGTGATCTTCATCTGCTTGTCCAGAAGGAAGGAGAGCCCCTACGCAAGTATATCCAGAGGTTCAGCCGTGTACAACACAACATCCCAAATATCCACCCTGCCGCGGTAATCAGCGCGTTCCATCAGAACATGCGTAACCGCAGGATGCGGGAGGAGATGGCGATGTGCAAGATTCGGGACGTCAGCGAGCTATATGCCCTGGCCGACAAGTTTGCACGCACTGAGGAAGGGAGGAAATTCCCCGGAGAAAGCACTGGAGCAGGGGGATCTGACAGCGAGGATGCCGCCCCGGCAAAGAAAAACCGGCGGCTCAACAACAGGAAGAAGCAGAACAAAGAGGTGCTGGTCGTTGAGCAGTCCGGCAGCGACGGCGGCGCCAAGCGAGCCAAGGTCAGTAGCTCCGGCAAGGAGGTTGCCGCATGCACCAACTGCCAGGCTGTGGCGGCCGCCGACAAGCAGGACGGCTTCGACAACCAATACTGCAAGATTCACCGCACCAAGGGCCATGACCTCCAGAGCTGCAAGAAAGTCGAGCAGCTTGTCCAGCAGCAAAAAGCTGAGTACGAGCGACGCGAAAAGGAGAGGGCCCAAGGGGGTGCTGGAGAATCCGGAATGAAGCGCGCCGGACGAGGAGAACGCCGCGGCAAAGCCAAGAAGCGGCAGGGAGACAGGCCTCCCCGCAGCCACGACAACGATGAAGATGACGACGACGAAGACATGGATGATGTTGAGACCAGTGAACAGGAGTTTCAGAAAGCCACAGAGGTCTTGTGCGTTGACGGTGGTGCTTCTTTGCACACTTCACACCGCCAACTCAAGCAGTGGGCGCGGGAAGTCAATGCAGCGGAACCACCTATCGAATCGCGCAAGCTTCTGAAATGGTCCAGCACGCCTATCATCTTTGACATTGAGGACCACCCTGATCGCACAACTGCGGTCGGGTGCCTGCCGATGTTGGTTTCACCAACTATCCGCAACCTCAAGGTCACTAAGATGTTAGTTGACGGCGGAGCCGGCTTGAACCTGATCTCCTCCGCTGTACTCAAGAAACTCCAAATCCCTAACAGCGAGCTCGAAGAGACCGGCACATTCCAAGGAATCAACCCGGGAAGGAGCAAGCCGAAGGGGAAGGTCACGCTGCCGGTAACATTTGGCAGCGAGCTAAACTTCAGGACTGAGAAGGTCACATTCGACGTTGCCGATATCCCATTGCCCTATAATTGGATACTTGGCCGTCCAGCACTCGCCAAGTTCATGGCAGCCTCTCACTACGCATATAACATGCTGAAGATGCCAGGCCCGATAAGCGTCATTTCTGTCCCTGGCGACAAGAAGGATGCTCTTATCTGTGCCGACAAGATCTACCGGGAAGCAGCAGCCACGGAAGATCGCAATCCACTTGCCGCTGAAGCTCCCGGGGGGAAGAAGACCAAGTCCGGCAAGAGTTCTGATGCCCACTCTGGCAAGCGCACCTCTTCGGAGTGCTGCGCTGCCGTTGAGGACACACCATCGAGCTCCACCGGCAAGTGCAAGAAGACGATGGCAGCTCCGCCAGAGACGAAGAAGGTATCCGCCAAGGAGGACGACACTGGTGGTACCTTCACCATCAGTGCCACGCTCGACCCTAAATAGGAAAGCGCGCTCGTTACTTTCCTGCGGGCGAATGTCGACGTGTTTGCATGGCAGCCGTCTGACATCCCCGGTGTTCCCCGGAAAGTGATTGAGCACCACCTTGCCGTTTGTCCTCATGCGCGGCCCGTCAAGCAGAAAGTCAGGAAGCAGGCAGTGGAGCACCAAGAATTCATTGCAGAAGAGATCAAGAAACTGGAAGCAGCAGGCCTTGTCAGAGGAGTGCTCCATCCCACGTGGTTGGCCAATCCTGTAGTCGTGCGCAAGGCAAACGGGAAATGGAGACTTTGTATCGACTTTACCGACGTTAACAAAGCTTGTCCCAAAGACCCATTTCCTTTGCCGCGCATTGACCAGATTGTTGACTCCACAGCCGGATGTGATTTGCTTTCATTTCTTGACGCATACTCAGGATATCATCAGATCTTCATGGCAGAAGAGGATGAGGAGAAGACCGCATTTATTACTCCATGTGGCACGTACTGTTTCGTACGGATGCCTTTCGGATTAAAAAATGCTGCTTCGACATTTGCAAGAGTAGTCCATGTTGCTCTTGAGCCACAAATACACAGAAATGTGGAAGCCTACATGGATGATATAATGGTCAAGAGCAAGGACAGAGCAACCCTGATTCAAGATTTAGACGAGACCTTTGCAAATCTGCGCAAGATCAGCCTCAAGCTCAACCCAGAGAAGTGTGTGTTCGGAGTTCCCTCCGGCAAGCTTCTCGGGTTCTTCGTGTCTCAGCGGGGAATTGAAGCCAACCCCGACAAGATCAAGGCCATTGAGCAGATTGAAGCACCAAAGCGCGTCAAGGATGTACAGAAACTTGCCGGTTGCGTGGCTGCTCTCAGCAGGTTTATCTCTCGGTCTGCTGAGCGCGCCCTGCCATTTTTCAAATTATTGAAAAAGGCAGGTCCAATGAAATGGACTCCGGAAGCGGAGGCTGCGCTGCAAGACTTGAAGAGATACCTGCCCTCCCCTCCAATACTTGTCGCACCTAAGCCACAAGAGAAGTTGCTACTGTACATAGCGGCAACCAATCAAGTGGTTAGTGTTGCGTTAGCAGCAGAGAGGGAGGCAGATGATGAGCCAGCAACCGCGGCAAGCGCATCCAGCGACAAGCAGGGAGCTTCCCCGACAAGCTCTGGTCCCGACAAAGATGGATCTGCGCAGATACCCGACGAGATACACAAGAAGATGGTGCAGCGCCCAGTTTACTTTGTCAGTTCCCTTCTGCAGGGGGCTAGGTCAAGGTACTCTGGTGTGCAGAAATTGCTTTTCGGCCTTCTCATGGCCTCGAGAAAGCTACGCCATTACTTCCAAGCACATGAGATCACTGTTGTCACTCGCTTTTCGCTGAAGAGGATACTGCGGAATCCAGAAGCGACAGGCAGGATTGTTGAGTGGGCACTGGAACTGTCAAGCTTTGGCCTCAAGTTTGAAAGCACTTCAACTATCCAGAGCAGAGCATTGGCAGAATTCATAGCAGAATGGACGCCAACACCAGATGAAGAAATTCCAGAAACGAGCATCCCCGACAAGGAAGCAAGCAAAGAGTGGCTGATGTACTTTGATGGTGCCTTTTCGCTACAAGGCGCCGGCGCTGGCGTGCTGCTTGTCGCACCCACCGGTGAGCACCTCGAGTACGTAGTCCAGATGCACTTCCCCAAGGAGCAAGCAACGAACAATACTGCAGAATATGAGGGCTTGCTTGCCGGTCTCCGGATCGCGGCAGACCTTGGGATCAAGATGCTCATTGTCAGGGGTGACTCACAGCTTGTCGTCCGCCAAGTAAAGAAGAGTTATCAGAGTCCGTTGATGGAAGCTTACGTCGACGAAGTGAGAAAGCTAGAAGAACACTTTGACGGCCTACAAATGGAGCATGTTCCAAGAGCTTAGAACGCCATTGCAGATGGCCTGTCAAAGTGTGCCACACTAAAGTTACCTGTGGAACCAGGGATCTTTGTGCTCAAGCTGACTCAGCCGTCCGTAACGCCATCAACTAGACAGAGCAAGAAGAGGAAGTTGGTTTCTGGTGACTATTTGCCAGCAGAGCTTCCCGAAGCCGCCGCCAAGAAGGTCCCCAAGATCAACGCCAAGAGTGCTGAGGAGCAGTCTGCTCCGATGGACCCTAGGGTTGGTTCCGTTGAAGCAGGAGCTCCCGACAAGTTTTTTGTTCTAGCAAGCTTGCCGGGGAACGTCACGCTCCGGCAGAGCCGCAGGTTCTTGCCGTAGAAGCGGATATTCCCGCAGCAGTCTCCAAGATCAACACCAAGAGCGCTGAGGAGCAAGATGCTCCGGCAAGCCCTAGGGTTTGTTCCGTTGAAGCAGAGGCTCCCGACAAGTTTTGCCCCGGCAAGCTTGTCAGGGAATGTCAAGCTCCGGCAGAGCCGCAGGTTCTTGCCGTAGAAGAGGATGTTCCTGCAGCAGCAGAGTTGCCTTTAGTCCTTGTTGTCGAGCCACAAGCTCCAACATGGGCGCAGCAGATTGTCCGTTTCCTTCAGACAGGAGAACTTCCCGAAGAGCAAGAAGAAGCGGAAAGAGTAGCCCGGCAGTCAAGTATGTACCAGTTTGTCGACAAGAAACTGTACAGAAGAAGACTCAACGGTGTGAAATTGAAGTGTATTCACCGGGAAGACGGACAAAAGCTGTTGGCAGAGATACACGGAGGCATATGTGGTCACCACATTGGCGCAAGAGCACTTGTCGGCAAAGCATTCCGGCAAGGTTTCTTCTGGCCAACAGCCCTCCAGGATGCAACTGCACAAGTAACCAAGTGTGAAGCATGCCAGTTCCATTCCAAGCAGATACACCAGCCAGCTCAAGCTCTCCAGACGATCCCTTTATCCTGGCCATTTTCGGTCTGGGGGCTCGACATCCTCGGCCCCTTTCCCCGAGCTGTCGGGGGCTTTGAGTACTTGTACGTTGCAATCGACAAGTTCACGAAGTGGCCGGAAGTGGAACCAGTGAGGAAGGTGACCGCACAATCAGCCGTCAAGTTCTTCAGGTCGATTGTTTGCCGCTTCGGGATCCCTAACAGGATAATCACCGACAACGGTACACAATTCACGAGCCGCACCTTCATGCAATACGTCCAAGATCTTGGCGCCAAGATCTGCTTCGCTTCTGTTGCTCACCCGAGAAGCAACGGTCAAGCGGAGAGGGCAAATGCTGAAGTGTTGTGCGGGCTCAAGACCAGAACTTTTGACAAGCTGCACAAGTGTGGAAGAAACTGGATCGAGGAGCTGCCGGTGGTTCTTTGGTCGATCAGAACGACGCCAAATCGAGCCACTGGACAAACACCTTTTGCCCTAGTCTATGGAGCAGAGGCAGTTATCCCCACGGAACTCGTATACGGGTCACCTCGAGTGCTCGCTTATGATGAGCTCGAGCAAGAGTGGCTGCGACAAGATGACGCGCTGCTCCTTGAGGAAGACCATCTTCAGGCTGCTGTGCGAGCTGCTCGCTACCAGCAAGCTCTGCGCCACTACCATAGCCGCAGAGTCAATGCCAGGAGTCTCGAGGAAGGCGACCTTGTTCTTCGGCGCGTTCAGTCCGCCAAGAATTCCAACAAGTTGACGCCGAAGTGGGAAGGCCCTTACCGGGTGAAGCGAGTCACAAGGCCTGGTGCTGTCCGCCTTGAGACCGAAGATGGCATTCCGGTGAGCAACTCCTGGAACATCGAGCATCTTCGTAAGTTTTACCCGTAAGGCGCGGTTGTCGGACCCTGTCCGGCAACCGCCCTTTTGTACAAGTCTTGCCGCTGTTGCATGTAATCCTTTGTACAAAGCCAGGCGCAGACCCTGAGCACAAGTAAATGAAGCACTGGCACCCCGGGGTTATAGCATGCATGCTAGGTCGAGTCTCGTCCTTGGTTAGGGTTGATAGTGCCTAACAGCGGCTAACCCCTAGCTTAGAGGTCGAGTGTCCGTCCCTTTGCTTTTCTTTCGTTCGCAGGGCTCGCATATCCTGGCCAGACCGCTTGAGGATGAAAAGGAGAAGAAGGGCGCGCCGGCACCTGGGCCCCGGCAAGCCAGTGTTGCTGGGGGCTGCGAGTACCAAGATTCATCCACGGCAAGCCAGAGTTGCCGGGGGCTGCGATATCAGATAAGTCTTTCGTCCCTCATCATGCATCCTCTTATGGACTGGGGAATGCGAAACCGCGTTTCTTCCCGAAAACTGTCGTGCTCCCTCAACTCTAGGCCCTGGGGCCCGTTCCCGGGGCCAAGTTTGGTCGTAGTCGCGGCAGCAAAGGGATGAAACGAGGGGGCCGCACCCACCTCGTTCCCGCCTCCGTCAAAGGCGTGAGAAAGGTCGAGCGACGTGGGAAGGCGGCAGGGCCTGTTGCCGGGAGATGAAATGTCTGTCTGAGGGATATCAAGGATTTGCTCCTTGGCGTGGGCTCAACCCGCGAGAAAAATAACCCGGCAAGCATCCCCTTTTCATTAAAAAACATCCCACTCAGGTACAGTCCATAGAGGATGAAAAACATGAAAGAGAGGATTACAAGTTTTAGATGCAGCTAAGGCCCGAAGGCTTACAAATTAAAAAGATAAGATGCCCGTAATCCCTTTCCTGTCCCTCTCTTCAGGAGGTAGGTCAAGGAGGCGAAAAGGGCAAAAGGGGCGCCTAGGCGAGCTACGGGTGCCAGAAGACACCAAGAGAACATCCCGGGGGCCGTCCGAAGGCTGGACGGTGATGGCGGCGCTGGAAGCGGGACTCGAAGACGGGGCGGCAGGGCATCAGCACGCTGTCGAGGGCACCACGCCCTCGTACTCCGACTTGACGGCCTTGTCGCCAGCCCTCTTCCCCTTCCGCAGCCTCCCCACACCAGCCGCCCAAGGAGACGACCCCGGGGAGTTCAAGGAGCCGGCGACACGGATGATGGGGTCACCGGTGCCGCACGAAGCGGCGCCCGACACCTAGTCGGACCCACCATCCCGCCGCCCGCTACCCTCATCGTCGCTGTCGCTCTCCTCCTCGTCACTCTCGCTCGAGGGGGAGCCTTCACTATCGGAGGAGCTGTCCACGCAGCACTTCGCCCGAGTGCCGAAGCACCCGAAGACCTTGACGGAGAGGAGATCGCCCTCCATCAACTTAAAATGGAGGGTAAACCCCTCCATCAGGCTGTGGATACGGGTGAACGTCTTCCACCCTCGATCAAGATACATCACATTAGGGGCTGGGAATACAACGCGGACTCGCGTGCCGCTGATCCCACAGCCCCTCATGTGCAGTCTCAGTGTCTCGGGCGGGTCCAACTCCATCGCGCTCGCAAACGGAGCCGGAAGCTGGAGGCGACGACGAGGCGCCCGGCGCAGCCTGACGAAGAACTCGCAAGGGTCGTCCCCTATATGGACCGCCGTGGGGAGAGGAACCGCCGGCGGAGGCGAAGCTGGCGCGCCGCCACGTCCGCCTCTTCCCCGAGCGCCTCGACCTCGTCCTCGACCTCGTCCACGACCTCGCCCCCTCCCTCTTCCCCTTATGGCTGGCTCTGCCACCACGGGCGCGGGAGAGGGAGGGGTGTGCTGTCTGGCGGCGACCCTCGCCGCCACCGATGAAGGGCCAGGTTTCCCTTTCTCCATGGCGAATGAGAGAAAGGGGAGAAGAAGCTGAAGAAAGGAGGAGATGAGAGAGTGCGGGCTTCTGTGATCCCCTCCCGCTCTTTATAAAGGAGAGAGGTGGGGGCTCGGCCGCCCCGCTCAGCGAATCAAGGCACGGGAAGAGCAGGGAGTCGGGGCCGACCCGCTGCCTCTGCTCGCGACGGCCCAGTTTCCCGCTTCCATCGTCCGCGACCCCAAGCGCATGGGAGCTGCGTGGCGGGGATGCAGAACCGAGGCGACGGATGAGGCGGCCTCGCCCCACCCCGTGATCGCGGGGAGTGGATGCCTCAAAAACCGCACACCGGCCCCGTCCAGTAAATGCACCACGCCCCCACGCCTACCTCCGTTTAGGGAGGAGGGCGTGAACCGTCCCCTTCATCATGGCCTGATGCATGCTCGCGGGGCTTAGCCCCGCGCACGCCGCCCACGTCACCCACGACGCCACGTTTGACGCGTGCCGTTCTGGGCGTGCGCGGTGGAAGCGGAGAGATATGCGGCGTGACCTAGGCCGCGCGTGCCCGTGCACTGTTTTGGGCCTGGCCCAACAGCGCTCGGCACCGTGTCTGGCCCAGGCCCGGGGGCTCCTGTCGGTGTACTAGAGTAGGGGTACCCTAGTATCCCGAACATGTGCACGGGCAGTCGCAGCATCCCGCGGCAAGGCTTGCCGAGTGACCGCCAAGACCCTCCGCGGCTACTTTGAAGACCATTCAAGAACAAAGTACTCAAACCAAGGCCCCGGCAAGAGGAGCTGGCCGGGAAGGAAACAAAACCCCGGCAAGAGGAGCTTGCCGGGAAGGCCAACCAAGGCATACCAAGAAAACTTGCCGCGACGCCCCACGCGTCCCGGCAGGCCCCGGTGAGCGACAAGCTCCCGAACACGACAAGACAATGACCGCGGCAAGGAGCTTGCCGCGGGAAACCTCCACTTCGTGCCCGCGCTCCAGCACACCCGCCAACGTGTCGCTCTAGGACCCTCCCAAGCACACGTGGCAGGAGGCCGTGCAGCTAGGGGTGCGCGGTGGCAAGCAGGCGCTGATAAGATAACCATCGTGGCAAACGGTGGCGTCCCTAGCGGTCCCTTTCGGTACTGTTCAGGCGACACAGACGGGCAATTAATGCCCTTGTCCCCTGCCGTCAGGGTTAGGTATGATACACTGTAGCAGGTAGCTGTGCCTACCACAGCACCTTTCCATTTTTGCCCTTTACCTCCGTTGCCACCTGTCGGTAGCCCCTTGAGCGTATAAAAGGAGGCCCGTGTGCAACGTAAGGGGGGGGGGGTTAGCCAGTTCGAACACTCACGCTCGGTCTTGCTAGCCGCTGGTGTGTACTGTTGCACTCCGCGCTCCCGAGCTAGAAATCAATACAAAACCACAAAGCAGGAGTAGGGTTTTACGCATCCGTGCGGCCCGAACCTGGGTAAATCGCTCGCGTGCTTCGCCTCGATCTGCTCTTTGCACGACCTCCGCCCCCGCTGAACCGAAAGGGACCCGGTCCGCCGGTCCCATAGGTGCCCGTGGATCAGCACCCCGGCAATTAATGATGTTCTTATTGTTACAAATAGGAATTATGTGCCCGTAGATTTCATTGTTCTTGATATAGATTGCAATCCTACAAGTCCTATGATTCTTGGTAGACCTTTCCTTAGAACGATTGGTGCAATTATTGACATGAAAGAAGGAAATATTAGATTCCAATTTCCATTAAGGATAGTCATGGAACACTTTCCTAGAAATAAAATTAAATTACCTTATGAATCTATTATGAGAGCCACTCATGGATTTCATACCAAAGATGACAATACCTAGATCTATTATTGCTTTTATGCCTAGCTAGGGGTCATAAACGATAGCGCTTGTTGTGAGACAACCCAATTTTATTTTTGTTCCTTGCTTTTTGTTCCTGTTTAGTAATAAATAAATCATCTATCCTCTGTTATGATTGTGTTTTTTATGTTTTAGTTAGTGTTCGTGCCAAGTTAAGCCTTTAGGATCTTCTTGGGTGATTGTTGTTTGATCTTGCTGAAAAAAACAAAAAGTATGCGCTCACGAGAATAATTTTCGTTTTTTACCAGTGATCGATAAAATAACAATTCCAACTGCAGTAGATCAATATACCAATTATTTAGGTCTTCCTATTGTTTCAGAATTTTTGAACTTACAGAAGCATTCGAAACATCCATATTTCTACAGACTGTTCTGTTTTTGGCAGATTCTGATTTTTGTGTGTTGTTTGCTTATTTTGATGAATCTATGGCTAGTACCGGGGGGTATGAACCATAGAGAAGTTGGAATACAGTAGGTTTAACACCAATATAAATAAATAATGAGTTCATTACAGTAACTTAAAGTGGTGGTTTGTTTTCTTATACTAACAGAGCTCATAAGATTTTCTGTTGAGTTTTGTGTTGTGAAGTTTTCAAGTTTTTGGGTAAAGATTTGATGGATTTTGGAACAAGGAGTGGCAAGAGCCTAAGATTGGGGATGCTAGAGGAACCCCAAGGTAAAACTCAAGGACAACCAAAAGCCTAAGCTTGGGGATGCCCCGGAAGGCATCCCCTCTTTCATCTTCGTCTATCGGTAACTTTACTTAAGGCTATATTTTTATTCACCACATCATATGTGTTTTGCTTGGAGCGTCTTGTATGATTTGAGTCTTTGATTTTTAGCTTACCACAATCATCCTTGTTGTACACACCTTTTGGGAGAGACACACATGAATCGGAATTTATTAGAATACTCTATGTGCTTCACTTATATCTTTTGAGCTAGATAATTTTGCTCTAGTGCTTCACTTATATCTTTTTAGAGAACGGTGGTGGTTTTATTTTATGGAAATTATTGATCTATCATGCTTCACTTATATTATTTTGAGAGTCCTTTAGAACAACATGGTAATTTTCTTTGGTTATGAAATTAGTCCTAATATGATAGACATCCAAGATGGGTATAATAAAAAGTTTCATATAGAGTGCATTGAATACTATGAGAAGTTTGATACTTGATGATTGTTTTGAGATATGAAGATGGTGATATTAGAGTCATGCTAGTTGAGTATTTGTGAATTTGAGAAATACTTGTGTTGAGGTTTGCAAGTCTCGTAGAATGCACGTATGGTAACCGTTGTGTAAAAAATTTGAAGCATGAGGTATTTCTTCGATTGTCCTCCTTATGAGTGGCGGTCGGGGATGAGTGATGGTCTTTTCCTAGCAATCTATCCCCCTAGGAGCATGCACGTAGTGCTTGGTTTTTGACAACTTGTAGATTTTTGCAATAAGTATGTGAGTTCTTTATGACTAATGTTGAGTCCATGGATTATACGCACTCTCACCCTTCCATCATTTCTAGCCTCTTCGGTACCGTGCATTGCCCTTTCTCACCTCGAGAGTTGTTGCAAACTTCGCCCGTGCATCCAAACCCCATCATATGATATGCTCTATCACACATAAGCCTCCTTATGTCCTCCTCAAAATAGCCACCATACCTACCTATTATGGCATTTCCATAGCCATTTCGAGATATATTGCCATGCAACTTTCCACCGTTCTGTTTATTATGACATGCTTCATCATTGTCATATTGCCTTGCATGATCATGTAGTTGACATCGTATTTGTGGCAAAGCCACAGCTCATAATTTTTATACATGTCACTCTTGAATCATTGCACATCCCGGTACACCGCCGGAGGCACTCATGTAGAGTCATATTTTGTTCTAGTATCGAGTTGTAATTTTTGAGTTGTAAATAAATAGAAGTGTGATGATCATCATTATTAGAGCATTGTCCCGTGTGAGGAAATAGATAAAAAGAGAGATAGAGAGAAAGGCCAAAAAAAGAGAAGGCCCCAAAAAATGAATGAGAGAAAAAGAGAGAAGGGACAATGTTATTATCTTTTTTCCACACTTGTGCTTCAAAGTAGCATCATGATCTTCATGATAGAGTGTCTCTTATTTTGTCACTTTCATACACTAGTGGGAATTTTCATTATAGAACTTGGCTTGTATATTCCAACAATGGGCTTCCTCAAAATGCCCTAGGTCTTCCTGAGCAAGCAAGTTGGACGCACACCCACTTAGTTTCTTTTGTTGAGCTTTCATACATTTATAGCTCTAGTGCATTGGTTGCATGGGAATCCCTACTCCTCACATTGACATCAATTGATGGGCATCTCCATGGCCCGTTGATTAGCCGCGTCGATGTGAGACTTTCTCCCTTTTTTTCTTCTCCACACAACATCCATCATCATATTCTATTCCACCTATAGTGCTATGTCCATGGCTTGAGCTCATGTATTGCGTGAAAGTTGAATTTTTTTGAGAATACTAAAGTATGAAACAATTACTTGGCTTGTCATCGGGGTTGTGCATGATGGGAGCATTTTGTGTGACCAAATGAAGCATGGCCTAACTATATGATTTTGGAGGGATGAGCTTTCTTTGGCTATGTTATTTTGAGAAGACATAATTGCTTGGTTAGTATGCTTGAAGTATTATTATTTTATGTCAATATTAAACCTTTATCTTGAATCTTTCGGGTCTGAATATCCATGCCACAATAAAGAAAATTACATTGAAAATTATGTTAGGAAGCATTCGACATCAAATTTTTGTTTTTATCATTTACCTACTCAAGGACGAGCATGAATTAAGCTTGGGGATGCTGATACGTCTCCAACGTATCTATAATTTTTGATTGTTCCATGCTATTATATTATCTGTTTTGGATGTTTAATGGGCTTTAATATGCAGTTTTTTGTTTTTTTGGGACTAACCTATTAACCGAAGGCCTAGTGTCAGTCTTTGTTTTTTTTGCCTATTTCAGTGTTTAGCAGAAAAGGAATATCAAACGGAATCCAAACGGAACGAAACATTCATTAGGATCTTTCTTGGAACAAATGAAAGGCATGTATTGTATTGTTGCCATCGAGGATAAAATGATGGGGTTTATATCATATTGCTTGAGTTTATCCCTCTACATCATGTCATCTTGCCTAAAGCATTACTCTATTCTTATGAACTTAATACTCTAGATGCATGCTGGATAGCGGTCGATGTGTGGAGTAATAGTAGTAGATGCAGAATCGTTTCGGTGTATTTAACACGGACATGATGCCTATGTTCGTAATCATTTCCTAGATATTCTCATAATTATGTGCTTTTCTATCAATTGCTTGTCAGTAATTTGTTCACCCACCGTAATCCATGCTATCATTAGAGAAGCCACTAGTGAAACCTATGGCCCCTGGGTCTATTTTATATCATATAAGTTTCTGATCTACAATTCTAGTTTACTATTTATTTTATTTTGCAATCTTTCCTTTTCAATCTATACAACAAAAATACCAAAAATATTTATGTTATTATCTCTATCAGATCTCACTTTTGCAAGTGGCCGTGAAGGGATTGACAACCCCTTTATTGCGTTGGTTGCAAGGTTCTTGATTGTTTGTGCATGTACTAGGCGATTTGCGTGCAATCTCCTACTGGATTGATACCTTCATTCTCAAAAACTGAGGGAAATACTTACGCTACTTTGCTGCATCACCCTTTCCTCCTTGAGGGAAAACCAATGCATGCTCAAGAGGTAGCACAAAGTGCTCAGCCATCCCCTCTTCATGCACTTTCAGCTTCTCTATCAGCTCATTAAAGAAGAGTCCTAGCTTGACGCTTGGGACCTCCAGCTTGCTGGCCGAGAAGACTGGGCCGTCCATTCCCATCGTCGGAGCCTAAACGCCAAGACACTCGGTGATGTCGATCAGGCTCTTGATCTAGAGGTTACTCAGATTGACTTGATTCTTCAGCTTGTCCTCTGCATCTTGCCGGAGACGCCGGGCATTGTCCAAATCCTTGGACAGCAACTGCTGGCGAGATTCAAGGGATCCCGCCGAATGCTCCAACGTGCCGATCCTTGCCTTCATGTTCGAGATGTTGCCATTGGCATTCTCAAGGCTCTAGGTCTTGGAGGAGAGCTGCGACTGCACCTCAGCCAAGTGGATTTCCGCCTGCCGTGCCCCCTCTTTAAGTGCTTTCACCTCCTTGGCGCCCTGGTGAGGTCCTCATTCAGCTTAGGCACCGGCCGGTCGATGTCAGTCTTGGCGGCAGACGCGACATCCAGATCTTCAGTAAGCTTCTTCAGCTCAGAAGCATGGTCAGTGGCAAGGGTGTTCAGAGCAGCTCCATGCTTGTCCTCCAATTCCTTGGTGCATTGCTGCACCAGAACCTCCAGACCTTCATCCTTCGCACAGAGGGTGGCTTCGAGCTTCTCCTCCCGGAGAGAGATCTCTTGCTCTCTGGCGTTCAGAGATGCCTTATGGTCCGCCAGGCGTGCCTCCCGAGCCATGACATCCTCCCTCATCATCAGGAGGGTCTCTTGCTGCCTCAGGAGCACCTTGAATTGCTTGCCGTGCCATTTGCGCAGCTCCAAGCATTCATCCTTCAGCTTTTGGTCCACCCTGCCAGCGGACTCGCGCCGCTCCTTGCGCTCCTGCCACTTCTGACTGTGTCGGGCCTACATCTCCTTCACGCCTGGCACCATGGACTCCATGAAGGACAAATCCAGTGTGACAGCGCCCGAGTCGCCGGCCTCCCCGGCTCCCAGGTACAGCGGTGCCAGGAGGCACTGAAGCTTTTCATCGAGCTCCGTGTCCGTCGGCAAGGACGGGCCGAGGGCTCCAATATCAGGCAACGACAACACCATGGCCGGCATATTTGAGGAAGACAGCGGGGCCTCAGCGACAATCCTGAAGGAGGAAAGTGGGTCCATGGTTTGGAGGGGAATTTTTGCCTCGACAACCACTTCCTCTACCGGGGTGTCCTCCAGAGAGTGCTCCGCCACCACCAAAGAGTCTTGTGCATACCCGGAAGCAATATCCTGCCCCTCAGTAGCAGCAATCTACACGGCCTCATCCGCGGCAGCACTTCCTATATGAGCCACCACCTCCAGCAGCTCTGGTTCATCGGCTTAAGGGCCTGCACGTGAAAGAGCCAGTGAATAATGGAGAAACAGAAGTCTTAAGCGAATGGGGAAACAAGAGAAGCAACCAAAGCAAGAAAGAAAAGAAGAAATAAGTAAGATACCTGGAGAAGTCTGCCGGGCAGGAACCCCTGTTTCCCCGGCAGCGTCTGTTGCCGAGCCGTGAGCTTTGCCCTCTTCCGTGGAAGTCTCGGCAGCGTTCTACGTGGCCTCATCCATGAAAGGTTTCGTGGTGGGTTCCTCAGCTCGAGCAACGGGGGAAGTGTGCCCCTTAGAGAGGGGCTCGCCCCGCGTCGTCTCACCTCCTCCTCTGCCAGGGGGAATGAGGAGGCCGTCCCCATCGCCTCCAGCAGACGGGAGCACATCTCTGCTCCCGGGCCGAGGGCCAGACTGGGGGCTTGGCACGGGGTCCTCTGCATCACCCCCCGCCAAGGCCGAGCCCTCTACGCATTCCAATGACCCGAGACACTGGAGCCTCTTCTAGGAATGATGGATGAGAGTCTCTGTGTCCTCCTCCACCTCCCATCCGGCAACGACAAGAGCAAGAGGTTAGTCAGCAAAAATAATCAGATATGCACGAGCTATCCACGAAAGGGAAAATCCTCCTTACTCTTCTGCAATGAGCATGGAGTTTAAGTTAAACTCCATGGGAGGTGGAGACTCCCGTCCTCTCTTTCGAGACAGAGGGGCAGAACTGCCTGGCAGCTTCGGTGCTTGCCATGGCGCCAGGAGCTCCAGGGAAGACGAGCTCTGCGATGAGATCGAGCTGGAGCGGGGGCTGGTCTCTGCCTCCACGTCCACGGGCCGCTTGGTGGAGGAGGCCTTGGCCTGAGCAAGACGAGGAGACTGGCGGCATGCCTCCTCTGCCTTGGTGGCCTTGGTGGTGGTCTTCTTCAGCCTCTTGGCTGCTGGCGCTAGGATGGAAGTCGCCGCCCCACGAGCAGCGGCGTGCCTGCTGGTGCGCTGGTCTGGGTCAGGCTCGGGGGCTTGAGGCCCAGCCACGAGTCACTCTTCGTCAGGATC
The DNA here is from genome assembly GCF_003073215.2 of Triticum urartu. Classification (NCBI taxonomy): domain Eukaryota; kingdom Viridiplantae; phylum Streptophyta; class Magnoliopsida; order Poales; family Poaceae; genus Triticum; species Triticum urartu. The sequence continues at coordinate 387,018,197 of NC_053025.1, read as the reverse complement.
CGCCACCACACCAACCTCCTCCTCCTCCCGAAGCTCCGTTGCTGCCGTGGCTAGGGCCTATAGCCCGACAAAGTTACCCTCGGCAAGCTCTTCCCCGGCAGCCCCTCCCGTGGTTTGCTTCTCGCTGCCTCCATGGGAAGAACTCCCGTCCTCAGCTTTCCCCTTGCCCTTCCCGGTCTTCGCAGCCTTCTCCATCTCCGCAAGGCGGGCAGCTTTGTCCTCCTCGACCCTCTTCAGAATATACACCACCTCTGTAGCAGAGGTGCGCTTATACATTCTAGTTTCAGTCCTGGTGGCCCTCTCCACTAGGGTGTTCGACCACTAGAGATCTTTGCCTAGGGTGGGTAGCTGCCAGGTGCCTGCTACCCCTTCGGTGTTGCAGTTCGGCATCCACTTCAGAATATAGTCTCGGGCAGAATTGATGTTCGAAGGGAGGACGGTTGCCGGGAGCTTGAAACAACTCGAAGCGACCAAACAGTTGGTCGCACAACTAGCCATGGCTGTAAACTGATAAGTTATTGGCCAACCCTTGGAGCAACCTCATCCTATCCGCAACATCACCATATAGCCACACGGGTCTGTCCCTTTCCTACATCGTCAAGATGCAGCGGAGAAGGAAGTCTGCCCCCACATGTTGAATGGTTAACCCGGCAGTCCTCAAACGGGTGATCCTATTAATTGTCAGGCGCAGCCTACCCTCAGTAAGGCCTTTGGCGCTCCAATCCCTGCCGCACTCGACACATTCCTTCCATGCTTCACAGAACTCAGGGGCTTCCTTATCTTGGATCCATCACCAATCCCCTCTCCATTCATCCCACCTCTCACGCTGGTACCTAGGGATGTAGTCCCAGATCTTCCTCGCCACACGCGGCATCCAGCTAATGATTCTAGAGCGGTTAACTTTGCTCTCCACCCGCGGGACGAAGTAATGCCAGAATAGATCTACATTGGGCCTGACTCCGAGGAAATTCTAGCACAAATGCGCGAAGATGGCCATGGTCACCATTGCATTTGGCGTGAAATCAAGGAGGTGCAATCCATAGATATTCATGATTGCCTTGAAGAACTCAGGGAAAGGGAGACAAAGGCCGCAGATGAAGTAAGCACTAAAGAATCGATATGAATCCAGCGGATCTTCCTTCCCCGCCGCATAAACCACAGGTGCTCCATGCCCTCTTTCAATGTGCCTGCCCCACAGATACCCATACCTCGCTTGAAGGACTGGGCCACTCAAGGTTGACGGGATGAAGACGACGTCTTCACTCCGCTTCTTGTTCAGCTCCGCCGACCTCTTGCTTCCCTCGGCGACAACCTCCTTCGCCGTGGCCGTCGGCTTTCTCTTCTCCGCGGGTTTCTTCCCCATTCCTGCGGCAGCGATGCGGAAGGGAGAGGGAATCATTGGGAAAGGCGGTGGCAGAAGGGAGAGTGAGAGGAGGAACTATCGTTTGGCTTGCAGAGGAAGAGGATGGGAGAGCAGGGCAAGAACAGGTGAACCGTGCCGCTCTGCTTTTCCCGCTCTTAAGGGGGAAAGGCAGAACGGGGGCGCGATGCTTCAGAAAGTTACCGTTTCACCGTAACGGCAATAGCCCCATGACCCCATGACGCACAGTAATTGTGCAAAAGCGGACGTTGGATTGACTAGTCACCATGGCAAACCAGCGTGCGCAACCCTCTCCTGCCATGTGTCCGCGCACTGTTTGGGGGCCTAACCCAACGTGCCCCGCGACATGTGTGGCTCAGGCCCGGGGGCTTATGTCGGGGAAAATAGACAAGGGTATATGTTTTCCCTTGACTCGTGCATGGAGAAGCCAGGACCGAGCCAAGATGAACAAAATACCAAGATATTCGACGATCAACATGCAGATTAAAGAGAACAAGATCAAGCCGAAGAAGCAAGACACCATTGGAGGAAGGGCCTCCCTTGCCGGGCAGGCGAGCCCGGAAAGGGGCGAGGCTACACTTAGAAAGCGGACAATCAAGGCCTCCCAGCAGGGCTTGCCGAGGGCTCACGGAGTCAAGACCACCTCACCAACCATTCCATCACGGCTCATGTCGTCGATCAGTGCGGTGTCAAGCCACAAAGTGACTAAGTGTCAGCCATTGGCCACATGGCAGCCACTCCCTACAGGAAAAACCCACAGATGACACCTGTCCCGCGACGTGTCAAGCAAGCAGGCGTGAAGCTGGCAAGACGGCCCGGCAAGCCTTGCCGGGCAACCAATGATGTGACATTGAGCGGTGCATTTAGTGTGCCCTGTCAGCCTGTAGAGTTAGGTATGATAGCACTAATTGCTATCTTACCAGTGCATAATGACTACTTTGCCATTGTGGTAACCCCTTGATCTATAAAAGGAGGCCCATGGCAACCGTAGAAAGGATTAGAAGGTTGGATAACTCACACCCCCACATGTGTGTAGTCACTGCTGCCCTAAGGCAACCCCTGCCGGGCAAGTGTACTACACTTCATCGCCACCTTTCCACCATCAATCCACCAAAGTAGGAGTAGGGTTTTACGCCTCACGTCATCCCAAACCTAGGTAAAACTGCCTGTGTGATCTCTGTCATGCTGCCCCACGCTTGTCGGCTCTTTGAGCAACGTGTCCCCCCTGCTGAACCAGCAAGGGACCTCCTAGTCCCATATATGGCGGTGGTTTCCCACGACACCAATGCTCCGGCTACATTCTCTCATCTGATGAACTATATATATTCATGGATACCTCGACAAGTTTGTCGTGGTTTATCTGGATGACATCCTCGTATATTCCAAGAACAAAGAAGAGCATGCTGAACATCTTTTCATTGTTATAGAAAAGCTTCAAGAGCATCAACTCTATGCTAAGTATTCCAAGTGTGATTTCCGGCTTCGCGAAGTAACCTATCTTGGGCATGTCATCTCCAAGGATGGTATTGCAAACAACCCTGAGTGAGTTCAAGCTATTCTCGGTTGGACTCCTTCGAAGAATGTCAAGCAAGTCATAAGTTTCTCGGACTCGCCATCTATTGCCGTTGATTCATCGGAACTTCTCCAAGATCACCAGGCCTCTGACTGGCTTGCTTCACAAAGGAGTCAAGTTCCAATGGACTGAAAAGTGTTAGGAAAGTTTCGAGACACTCAAAGACAAGTTAACTTCTGCCCCAGTGCTTGCTCCTCTAGATACTAAGAAGGAATTCATCATATACTTTGATGCTTTCCGTAAAGGATTAGGTTGTGTCCTAATGCAAGAGCACAGAGTGATTGCTTATGCATCTCATCAATTGCGCCCTGATGAAGACAACTACCCAGTTCATGACCTCGAGCTGGCTGCTGTCATACATGCATTGAAACAGTGGCAACATTATCTTCTCAGATCTTCACCGACCACCAAAGTCTGAAGTATCTGTTTACTCAGCCAGACCTGAACCTCCGTCGGCAAAGATGGACGAAGACTGTTGCAGACTTTGACTTGGGTATTTCCTATACCCAAGGCAAGGCTAATATAATGGTTGATGCCTTGAGCCGCAAGTCTTATTGCAACCACCTCCAGGTTCATAAAGTTAAACCATCGCTTGTTGAAGAATTCAGAAAGCTGAACCTCCATATTGTTCCTCCTGGTGCACTCGCTCCCCCTCCTCTAGAGTTCCTCAAGATGAACCTCCAAGTTGTTTCCCAGAGTTCCCTTAATACCCTGGCTGTCATACCAGATCTCTTGGACTCCAGCAAGAGAATTCAGAAAATACGACTCTCAAGTTGAGAAGATTAAAAGCTACCTCGCAGAAGGAAAGCCCTCATTCTTCACTGTCGATGATCACCACAAAAAGGCACATTTGGACATTTTGGGCCAAACGGATTTTTTTCGTGTCATGCTTATGACACTTCTATGATGATAATTATGACAAAACCCGGTATCATCATAGATGTGGTGGGTTCCTACTTCTATGACAAAAAATCATGAAAAAATGGGCTTTTCGTCCTAGGTGAGCCAGAGACGCACCTGCATGACATTCTTTGGGCTGTACATGACAAAAAAATCATGGTAGAAGTGAGGGCGAGGAAAATTTCGGGGAGTTCTTATTATGGTGGGTGGTCGGGGCCGAGTGATGCACGGAGGGATTCCGCGTGTCTCCCGTACACGTACGCTCGTGTGTGCGAGGCATTGGGCTCTAACTGAACCCGAGCGAGGCGTTCGCCTACTAAACCCGAGCGATTGCACTAGCCACGCGCGTTACTGAACCCGAGCGATCGATCCCTTGCCTGTTAACTGAACCCGATCGAGCGATTCCTTCGCTACTGGTGCTAACTGAACCCGAGCGATCAATCGCTGCTGGTGCTTGCTGAAGCCGATTGAACCTGCTGCCTCTTGATGAACAGTGAACGTGGGGGTTGGTTGAACAAGTCGAGACGTACGTGGTTGCAGTTGGATGAATAGGACTGCCGGTGTCAAAACCGGCGGATCTTGGGTAGGGGGTCCCAAACTGTGCGTCTAGGCCGGATGGTAACATGAGGCAAGGGACATGAAGTTTTACCCAGGTTCGGGCCCTCTCGATGGAGGTAAAACCCTATGTCATGCTTGATTAATATTGATGATATGGGTAGTACAAGAGTAGATCTACCACGAGATCAGAGAGGCTAAACCCTAGAAGCTAGCCTATGGTATGATTGTTGTTCTGTATGTTGTCCTACGGACTAAAACCCTCCGGTTTATATAGACACCGAAGAGGGTTAGGGTTACACAAAGTCGGTTACAATGGTAGGAGATCTACATATCCGTATCGCCAAGCTTGCCTTCCACGCCAAGGAAAGTCCCGTCCAGACACGGGACGAAGTCTTCAATCTTGTATCTTCATAGTCCAGGAGTCCGGCTGAAGGTATAGTCCGGCCATCCGGACACCCCCTAATCCAGGACCCCTCAAGGACCCTGTGGTAGTAGTAGTAGGCCATTGCTACTGGATGAACAGGACCCCGAGAGGAGGCCGCCATAGCTGAGCTAGTTGGGGGTGGATGAACAGGACCCAGTGGAGGGCTGGTTTAACAGTAGCCGGTGGAGGGCTAGATGAACAGTAGCTGGTGGAGGCAGGAGGAAGATGCGGTGGATGAACAGTGCAGGTGGAGGCTAAAGGAAGTTGACGGTGGGTGAATAGTAGCCCATGGAGTCCTGTTTTGCGGTACGCCACACCCCTCCGATGAACAGGACCCCCGTTTCGACTGTAGCGCTCCAACACAAGTCCGTTTCCTCCGTTTTGTGGTATGCCACACCCATCCCGATGAACAGGACCGCTGTTTCGACCGTAGCTGGTCGAACAGAAGGCCGTTTCCTTCGTACTATGGTACACCAGACCCCGTTTCGGCTGTTTCATCCAAGCCGGTCGGCTCCCATTGAACAGGATGCATTCCAACCTAGTCTATTGCCTCTTGATGAACAGGATGTTGTTTCTCCGTTCCGACCCAGCCAGTTGGCTCCCGATGAACAGGACGCCATTGCTGCCGTCCACTGCCTCTCCAAGTACACAAGCCGTGGCCATACGTATCCGCGAGTACGCGTTCGAGACCCCGCTGGTATGTACACACGTGGCCATATTTTTTGGCATGTGGATGTACGTACGTGTACACGGTTTAGAAGGGACTGCCTGAACTGCTAAGTCAGGGGCTCTACTACTACACGTGTCGCTGCTTTCTCGGCCACCATTCATCGTTGCAGAGAGACTGATCGACCAGTATGTATGTACACGTTCGCGACAAGGCTACGTATGCTTCGAGCAGGTGGGTCTTGGCTGTCGGGGAGGATAAGGACGCACTTCCTTGCGTGCGAAGTTATTGATGGTGGGTCCGAGCTGTCAGGGGAGGATTCATCTTTTTTCACGCCTAATATGGAGGCACTTTCCTCGTGTACGAAGATATAGCTGGTGGGTCCCAGCTGTTAAGGGGAAAAACTTTGTTTTCACAAAATACAACTAAGCCCAAATATAGAGGCCCTTCCGGTAGGTCCGTGCTGTCAGGTAGAGGAATCATTATTTTGCGCATAATAAGGAGGCACTTCCTTGTTGCGGCCGTGGACCCAGCTGTCAGCCTCTCCACGTACAATCCTCTTCCTATGTAAGTCGTTCCTTAACCACGTTGACTACGCCGCGTCGAGAGCACCAAGGCGGTGGATGACGGCGAGGCCTAGGAAGGGAATGACCAGGAGCTGGGAAAGACTCGGCAGTTGTTTCCCACGTGAAGGGGCGTACGCGGGATAATTGGTTGGGCTGTAGTGTGAGGCTACCGTCGCCGGAGAATAACAGTAGGTCTGGGTGAGTACAGGGATGGCCAGGCCAGCGATGGGAGTAGGGTGGGGTGGTGAGGCCTGCACAACAGCAGAGCTGGCCACGGGAGGCAGGAGCAGGCGGCATGACGGGCGCTGGTTTGGGCGGATGGAGCAAGAAGACCAGAGTTTGAAGAAGCACTACGGCCATTGGATGGACATCCACTACAAAAAAAAGACACATCCGTGACATTTTGGGACGAACGAATTTTTTTCCTGTCATGCTTATGACACTTCTATGACGATAATTGTGACAAAACCTGGTATCATCATAGATGTGGTGGGCTCCTACTACTATGTCCAAAAATGATGACAAAAATGAGCTTTTCGTCCTGGGCGGGCCGGAGACAAAGCTGCGTGACATTCTTTGGGCCGTCTATGACAGAAAAAACCGTGGTAGAAGCGGGGGCGAGGAAAACATCGGGGAGTTCTCAGTTACGGTGGGTGGTCGGGGCCGAGCGATGAACAGAGGGATTGCATGTTTCTCTCGTACACGCACGCGCGCGGGTGCGAGGCATTAGGCTCTAATTGAACCAGAGTGAGGCATTTGCCTACTGAACCCGAGCGATTGCACTACAGGCTACGCATTACTGAACCTAAGCGATCGATCGATCTAGCTGTTAACTAAAACCGATCGAACCTCCTGCCTCTTGCTGAACAGTGAGTGTTGTTGGGGGTTGGATGAACAGTTCCCGGTGGGGGTTGGATGAACAGGACCCCGTGGAGGGGTGGTTGAACAGTAGCCGGTGGAGGGCTGGATGAATAGTAGCCCGTGGAGGTGTGGTTGAACAGTAGCCGGTGGAGGAGCGGTGGAGGTTGGATGAACATGAGCCCGTGGATGAATAGTAGCTGGTGGAGGCAGGAGGGAGACGCCGTGGATGAACAGTCGCAAGTGGAGGCTGGAGGAGGTCGACGGTGGATGAACAATAGCCCATGGAGGCTAGAGCGAGGCAGTAGATGGTGGATGAATAGTAGCCCGTGGAGTCCGATTTTGCGGTATGCCACACCCCTCCTCATGAACAGGACCCCCGTTTTGACCGTAGGAGGTCGAAGAGAAGTCTGTTTCCTCTGTTTTGTGGTATGCCACACCCCTCCTGATCAACACGACTGTGTTTCGACCGTAGGAGGTCGAATAGAAGTCCATTTCCTCCGTTTTGCGGTACACCAGACCCCTCCCGGTGAATGTGATCCCGTTTCGATCGTAGGCGGTCGAACAAAAGGCCTTTTCCTTCGCTTTGTGGTACGCCAGGCCTCGTTTCGGCTGTTCCGTGCAAGACGGTTGGCTCCCGATGAACAGAACACATTCCGTAGCCTCCCGATGAACATGATGTAGTTTCTCTGTTCTGACCCAGCCGGTTGGCTATCGATGAACAGGACGCCATCACTGCTCGCCATTGCCTCTCCATGTACACAAGCCCTGGCGTACGTATGCGCGAGTAGGCATTCGAGATCCCGCCCGTATGTAAGTACGTGGCCGTATTTACTTTCTTGCACCTTGGCTGTACGTACGTGTACACGATATAGACGGGACTGTGTGACATGCTACGCTCGCGCTTCTACTACGACACGTGCCCTTCCTTACTCGGCCATAGTTTATCGCTGCAGCTTGCAGACAGACGGATCGATCAGTATGTACGTACACGTTCGCAACCAGACAGACAAACCTACGTACGATTCGACCAGGTGGGTCACAGCTGTCAGGGAGGTAAGAAGGCACTTCCTTGCGTGCGAAGATATACCTAGTGGGTCCCAGCTGTCAGGGGAGAATCATATTTTTTGCCTGTAATATGGATGCACTTCCTTGCGTGCAAAGATGTAGCTGGTGGGTCCCAGCAGTTAGGGGGAAACATTTTTTGGGAAATACGGTGGCCCGTCCGATGGGTCCCTGTTGTCAGGTGGAGGAATCATTATTTTGCGCGTAATAAGGAGGCAATTCCTTGCTACGGCTGTGGACCCAGCTGTCAGCCTCCCCATGCAAAGTACTCTTCTGATGGAAGTCGTTCCTTGACCACATTGACCACGTCGCACCGAGAGCACCAAGGCGGTGGACGACGGCGAGGCCTAGGATGGGGATGAAATGGAGCTGGGGAAGATGCGGCAGTGGATGCCCACACGGAGAGGAGTACGAGGGTTGACTAGTTCAGCTGCGGTGTGAGGCTGCCGTCGCCGAAGAATAACAAGGGTTGTGGGTGAGTAGAGGGATGGCCTGGCCAAAGGTTGGAGTAGGGTGGGCGGTTAGGCCTATGTGGTAGCAGAGCCAGCAATGTGAGGCAGGAGCAGGCGGCACGACCGGCGTTGGTTTGGGTGGCTAGGGCAAGAAGACCAGAGGTTGAAGAAGAACTACGGCCATTGGATGGACATTGTACGGTCACTTGAGCTAGCACTTTTTGAATCAGGATCTTGCCGTCGGCCAGCTCTTTGTTGTCAGCGAGCTGACAGCAAAGAAGGTATTTGCCATCAGTTTACAGAAAACTGACGGCAAAGAAAGAGCTAACGGCAAATATCATGTTTCCCGTCAGCCAGCTCTTTGCGTTCTGTTAGCGGACGACATAGAAGCTTTGTCGTCTGCTAGCAGCCGGCAAAGAGGGAGGATGGGCCACTCATGAGAACCACCTAACGGCCACTTACTTTGACGTCCACTAGCAAACGGCAAAGCTTCTTTGCCGTCTGCTAGCTGACGGCAAAGAGCGTAGCCAAACTAACGGTCGTTCCCGCCCGGCCCCACCCCACTAGGTACGCTCTTTGCCGTCTGCTAGCAGATGGCAAAGAAATTCAACCTAACTAAAAAACGGCCGGCCCCACGCCCCACCCCCTCTCTCTGTCTCCCCTCACCCGTGCCGCCCCCATGCCCGCCGTCCCCGTGCCCGCCGCCCTCGCCGCCGACTCCCACCGCCCCGACCCCAAGGCTGCCCGCCACGTCACCGCCCTGGCGCCCCCCCGCTCAGGCCGCCCGCCGCCCCCGCGCCCATCGCCGCTCCACCCCCTGCCGCCCGGTGCTCTACCCCCCACCACCCGTCACCGCTCCGCCCCCTGGTGAGGTTTCTTCCCTTTTTTCTTTTTTTCTTGCTGCTTTTTGATTTAGGTTGATTTAGGTTGTACTGTTAGTTGATTCGGGTCCCAGAGTCTTTGTCCCATGTGACTCCGGAGGCTAGTGGCCATGCCGATGGTGGTGGGGACACCTTTTCTGATGATAGCTATAGCGAGATCGAGCTGGTTGATGGGGGCAAGAAGGTCTACTAGCGTGGTTGTACAAAGCTCCTGCGCGTGCTATTGACCCATGATCAGAGGTGGTTGATTGATCCTAACGGGGAGAAGTAAGTGCATTTACTCTTTTGACCTTTTGCCTTCATGTTCCTTCAAATTAATATCTAATGTGTTGGCCTAGTCATACTGCAGGGGTTGGAAACACGCCCCTGGTGTCTGCAGGCCCAACTAGGTCCTGGGTGTGCTTTGCCGGCGCCACTTCCCGGGGTGGGTCATGTTGCCTGGTGAGGGTGAGGTTCCACAGCTAGCACTGAGTTGGGAGCTGTACGTGGCTGCCCCGGCCCCACCGGAGGAGAGGGTCAATGGTGTCTTGTGCGAGACGGTTGCCGACATTGTGATCCAGCGGTTTTGGCTAATTTCTCCTTTACAAAATTAAAAATCAACAATACCTAGTGATTGTACTAATTAGTGTTGTCTTGTTTGATTGCAGACCTTCTACAGGTGTCTTGAGGAACATGAGGCGGTTGCAGTTATGGTTCTTGAAGCCGAGTGCAAGTGCCTACTTCAGAACTTACGGCAGGAGTCTCGGGTGCAAGTGCCTAACATTAAGAGGGCCAAGAAGAAGTGTCGCGCCAAGTATCTGAGTAAGGAGAAGTACATGAAGGTAACTACCTATTCTTAAGGCCTTTTACTTAGTTTCCCTGATTTGATTCAGAGGCATAGCGCTGAAATTTCTCTTAGTCTAACATAGGTGCCCCCGAGATGGTGTGAGGATAGGATGGACTGTTGGGAGGCATTGGTGGATGAGTGGTGGTCTCCCCAATGGCTATCCGCCCACAACAAGGCTAGGGATAAGCATGCCCAAATGCAAGGTGTGCCACACCATCAAGGGAGCTCCAACCTGTTTGAGTACGGGGATCACTGGGTATGTAGTTTGCTTCATGATTCAGGCAATTTCATTCTTCATGCTAGATTGAGCCCTTAACTAATATGTTGTTCCTCTCTTTTAGGCGCAACACAACAAGAAGGACGTGCCACCGCTCTACGACCTGTATGCCATGGCCCATACTGCCCCGTACAAGAAGGCCAAGGCATTCTCTGAGTCTGACATCGATCATCTAAAGAGCTTCACCAACATCTCCTCCCACAACAAGCTTGTGAGGTACCGAGACGAGGGGAAGACGAGGAAAGGGGAGGACTTTAACCCGAGCCAAAGTCCTCTTGATCCAAAGCTGGTGATGATATCTGGTGGAGGGAGGTCCCGTGGCTCGGTAGCCATTGGGGATGGACTGATACATTCTCCTAGAACTCTCCCGGAGATCAAGAAGCACCAGACAAGCTCCGATCCTGATATAAGGCCTGGTCCACGGCTGATGCAGCTCGCTGTCGAGGCTAGGGCCCAGTAGCTTCTGGTGGAGGCAAACAGGCAGGCGAAACAGAGGGAGAGGGACTTGGAGGAGAAGACGACTAGTCTGTTTGAGCTGGAGAGGAACCGGAACGATGCGTCTCATCGGGCCCTATACGAGCTCCTCGTGGTAAGTTTCTCCTGCATATTAGCCAAATCATGCACGTAATGTTTGTTTCCTACTAACTAATATGACTAACTCGTGAAAACAACATGTGCAGTCTGTGTGCGAGAAAAACGGCCAGACCCCTCCGCCGATGCCCCAGATTGGTATAGCGGACACGGTGAGTTTCATTTGAATGGTCATTAGTTACTAGTATTCACATTTCAGTTGCATCATGCTAATGAGACATTGCAAATGATCTTTGGTGCAGCATGCCTCCCGACAAGCATTGAACGATCCTTCTCCGTCTCGCACTGGCGCAACCCCAACCGGTCCTTCTCCGTCTGGCACAGGCGCAAACACGACCGGTCCTTCACCTCCGTGATGATGGTAAGTTTTCCTAAGTGTTTTGCTTAAAAAATGCATGCTTAGCTTAAGAAATGACCTACTTAGCTCCAAAATTACCTATACTTAGCTATATTTTCCTCGAAAATGACATAATAACCTTACTTAGCTCCAAAATGACATACTTTACCTAGGATAGCTATAAAATGACATATACTTAGCATTTTTCCTCCTAAATGACAAACTAACCTTACCTACCTCCAAAATGACCGATTTTAGCTAAGATAGCTCTAAAATGACCTACACTTTCCATTTTGACCTCCAAAATGAATAATTACGCTTAGTTAGCTCAAAAATGGCATAACTACCTAGGTTAGCTAAAAAATGACCTATACTTAGTTTCTTTAGTTCATTTATGACATACTTAGCATACATAGGTAAAAAATGGCATGATAACCTTGGTTTAGCTCCAAAATGACATAGACTTAGCTTATTTTCCTCCAAAATGACAAAATAACCTTACCTACCTCCAAAATGACTGATTTTAACTAGGATAACTCTAAAATGACCTACACTTGCCATTTTGTCCTCCAAAATGAATATATATGCTTAGTTAGCTCAAAAATGGCATAACTACCTAGGTTAGCTAGAAAATGACCTATACTTAGCTTCTTCAGTTCACTTATGACATACTTAGGTAAAAAATGGCATGATAACCTTGGTTTAGCCCCAAAATGACATAGACTTAGCTTATTTTTCCTCCAAAATGACAAAATAACCTTACTAAGCTCCAAAATGACTTATTTACCTAGCTTAGCTCTAAAATGACCTACACTTAGCATTTTTACCTAGCATAGCTAAAAAATGACATTTTTACCTACCTTAGTTAGAAGAAGAAGAAGCTAAAGAACAGGAGAGGAGAAAAAGAAAGACAAGAAAAATTCTTGTTCTTCTAGCTAGTCTTCTTCTTCTTCTTCTTCTTCTAGCTTTCTTCTTTCCCAATTTGCTGATTTGCTTTAGATGAGGAAGCTTGCATTCACGGAGTCTACTCTTCTTCTTGTGCTTCCCTTTTGTTCTTCTTGTGCTTTAGATGAGGAAACTTGTTGTTCGATATGTGTTGGAAACTTGTTGTTCGATATGTGTTGGAAACTTGTTGTCGGATATGTTGTTCAAATGTGTATATATACGTATCTGTGAAATTCTGTGAAATTGAATGAATTTAAGAAGAAATAGAAAAAACAGGGGCTATACAGGCTCTTTGCCGTCTGTTGGTAGACAGCAAAGAGCTTTGCCATCAGCCAGCAGACGACAAAGCTGCCACGTGGAAGCTACCTATGCAACCTGGGGTGCAGTGGGCTGGCCTATTTGGCAGCTTTGCGGTTTGCTGGCAGACGGCAAAGGCCTTTGCATCTTTGTCGTCTGCCAGCCGACGACATAGCATGCCACGTGGCAGCTACCTGGGGGGCATCTGGGCTGGCCTATTTGGGCACGTTGCCGTCTTTTGGCAGACAACAAAGATGCAAAGGTCTTTGCCGTCTTCTAACAGATGGCAAAGCACGCCGTTAACCCCTTAACGGACCTAAGCTACCATGTGTGTCGTCCAGGCCCTTTGCCATCTACCAGCGAATGACAAAGGCCTTTGCATCTTTGCCATGTAGAATCGTCCAGGCCCTTTGCCGTCTGCCAGCGGACGACAAAGGCCTAAGCTGCCATGGCAGATGACAAAGTTCCTAATTCCTGTAGTGTAGAATCGTTCATATTGACTAAGTTGACAAAGCCCTCCGTCCGCGTCAACTTAGTAGGCCCACAAGTCAGCCTCCCACTATGGTGGGTCCCAGCTAGTAGGGGGAGTATTCATTCTTTTGTGTGCAATAAGGAGGCACTTCCTTGCGTGCAAAGATATATCTGGTGGGTCCGACCTGTCAGCGGGAGGAACTTTTTTTCTGCAAAATACAGAGGCCCTTCCGGTGGGTTCCTGCTGTCAGGTGGAGGAATCGTTATTTTGCGCGTAATAAGGAGGCACTTCTTTGCGTGCAGCCATAGACCCAGCTGGCAGCCTCTCCACATACAGTCCTCTTCCGATGGATGTCGTTTGTTGACCATGTTGACCACGCCGCGCCGAGAGCACCAGGGCGGTGGACGACGGCGAGGCCTAGGAAGGGAATGACCCGAAGCTGGGGAAGACTCGACAGTGGTGGCCCACGCAGTGGGGAGTATGAGTGTTTACTAGTTTGACTGTCGTCGCCGAAAAATAACAGGAGGTGTGGGTGAGTAGAGGAATGGATTTTCCAGCGATGGTGTAGGGTGGGGCGGTGCCGCCTGTGTGGCAGCACATGCAGGCATCTGAGGCGGGAGTAGGCAGCCCAACCGGCACTGGTTTGGGCGACTAGATCAAGAAGATCAGTTATTGAAGAAGCAGCATGGCCGTTGGATTAACATCCCACGATCATTGCTGCTAGAATCGTTTGTGGACTAAGTTGACAAAGCCTTTCGTACACGTCAGCCTAGTAGACCCACAAATCAGCCTCCAAATCTGTCCCAAATAGCATAAAACCAGAAATTTCTAGCCATATTCAAATTAATTTAAAAACTAAACATACCTTAATTTAAATCCAATGAAATTTTACTCACACAAAAACAATGAAATTTAAAGCATCAAAATGTGAAACAAAAAAGTATTTTGGAACTAATTGCCTGTTTGCTATATTTTTTCATTTTACAGCCCATTTATTATTACTTATAGCCCATTTCTTATTATTTATAGCCCATTTCCTGGGCACGCCCAAATGCATCCCTCCTCGTCTTGAAAGATTTCTGGCCCAGCAGGGCGTAGAAAAGCAGGTAGGCCTACGTTGGTTATTCTGCAAAAAACAATATAGCTAGGTTAGCCATTTTCAGAAAGGAAAAAAAACTGGGCTGGTCATGTGGTAAACATATGAAATAAAATCTTGGGCTAGACGGGCCACAACTCCTGCACAACCCAGTTGATACCCTTCTCCATCCCGAAAAAATACTACGTGCGCTGCTGGGTCCCAGGTGTCTGCCGCTCCTTGTGCATAATCTCGCTTATTGACTACGTTGATAGTGGCGTGTGACCCAGATGTCAGGAAACCATCATAAGGAACCCTTTTTTCTTGTAATAAAGGAGGCACTTGCTTGCCTACTGCCATGATCCTGGTGGGTCCCTACTGTCATCCTCACTATGTAGAGTAATCTCCTTATTCCTCTCGGTTGTTGACCATGTTGACATCACCGGAGGGTGGCGCATGGCGAGCGAACCAAGGCGGGGGATGATGGTGAGGCCTCATATGGGAACGAACAGGAGTCGGGGAAGATGCGCAGAGTTCTAGGGTGCGATGTGGCCACGATGCGTGCACAGCAGCACAACCAGCCGTGGGAGGCGGGAGCAGGCGGTCCCGCCGTCGCTGGTTTGGCTTTGGCGGCTGGAGGAAGAAGAGACTGAAGAAACACGGCAGCCGTTGAATGTCAATCCAGAGTTCAAGGTTGGCACAATCGTTTGTTGACTAAGCTGACTCCTAGCATACTTTTATATATATATGAAGAAAAGAAAAACTAGGCTCGTTCGCGTGATAACATTCCCGAAACTGCGACCATTCGATCTTGCATGGCAATTAAAACTGCAAGGAAAATGCGTTTCTCTGCCGTCCTCCTCCTAGGGAACGTTCGCCACATAAGTGACTAGTGACGATGACATGTACCTAGGGTAGGGTCATTGGCCTGACCTAGACACCCTCCCCAAGGACATTGACCTAAAGTCATAAGCATTCGAGGGATACCATCATTCACTCGACCATAAACACTCCACTCGGAAGATTCAAGTTCACTTGACCAAGGAGTACTCACTCGACTGCAACAAGAATCACTCGACAGATAGAAGATCTAAAGTCACTCTGTATGGCAACGGTCAGGCGTTACCCTATAGACTTATTAGTCATTCATGTATCTTTATTGTTGGCATTATTAGTAACGCCAACCTTTATGTAACTTAAACCCTGGGTAATTGAGGGCTGGAGAGGTCCGGCGCACTCTATATAAGCCACCCCCTCCTCTGGCACAAGGGTTCGCACCCCGTGTAACTTCACGCATATTCCAATCGACTGAGCCTCCGGGCACCGAGACATAGGGCTGTTACTTCCTCTACGAAGGGCGTGAACTCGTACATCATGCGTGCACAATCTCACAATAGCTAGGACCGTGCCTCTACATTCTTACCCCCTACTTTACTGTCAGACTTAGAACCACGATAGTTGGCGCCCACCGTGGGGCAGGTGTGTTAGCGACTTTCCGGTGAGGTTGCAATTTTTTCCGACCCTTTTCATCATGGTTTCTGGCGGAGGTTCGGCTGAGGGCCGTGGGATCCGTCTCGGCACGCTCGTCTTCATCGCCGACGCCTCCTCTTGGCTTCAGGAAGCTCCTCTCGACATCGAGGCGCTCCCCGTCTGTGGAGCGACACATTTCCATGTGTGCGTTCGCGGCATCCTACTGCGGCAGCCGTCGACCCAGTATCGGTCGGCTCCCGCAGTACCTTCGCTCCCGGTTGCTCGCCCTTGCAAGCAATCCGGTCGGTCGCGGCTTCAGCGGCGGGTGAAGCACGCGTTGGCACGTCAATCGGCCACCCCTCAAGTCGCGGCAATCGAGCCTGACGAATCTCTCTATGGCCTCTTCGATCTGTCGACTGGTTCCATCGAAACATTGTCTGAGTGCGACAGTAGTGACCCCGCGGCGAAGGTCCTGATGGTCGACACACCTCACAGCCCGCCTGGCATGCGTCGCAACGGCGGCGATGATGGCGGTGGCGATCCGTCACACGTTCATGAAAAATACCACCCCGAAACTCTATCTTCTCAACAGAGAGAGGAACTTCACCGCTGCAATGTGGACGCCCTCCACACACCCGTTGTTGGCGAGTCTCCTGAGGCTCGGGCCTTGGAGGCGGCGTGTTTGGCCACTTTGGCTGAGCGCACTCAACTGGAGAATATTCAGCGTTCACTCGACGAGCATGCTCAGCGGCAGATCCCCGAGTCCAGTCGACGACAGCGGCGACTATTTCCACCGGAACAGCAAGTATACCGCACTCCAATTCAGAATCTTACTGCTGCGGCCCGTATAGCAGAATCCATTCAGCCATCCTAGTCGGAAGCTGGTAGAGGTTTAATGCAAATCAAAGCGCTGCTCCAAGCAGCAGGAGAGAAGAATGCGGCAGTTTCTCAGTTGCGCAATAGGATCCATAGCAGATCTACGGTGGCTGATACTGTCCAGTCGGCTCACAACCCAAGATCGCCTTCATGGCGTGAGGGACGTGGGCATCGTCAAGGGCAGTATTTGGGTCGGAATCATGAGCAACAAGATCGTCGGCTCGACCGTGATGATCGCCGTCGAGTGCCTACACCCCCTCCGAGGGGCGAATCATACGTGCCCCCGCATTATGATGATAGGCGCCCATACAGAGAAGAGCGGAGAAGGCCGACCGACCCAAGAGAACCAGGGTTTGACACAAGGTCAATTTTGGTGCAAGGTTTGGTAGACAGGAACCGGGATCATAGAGAAGGACAGGACAGAGATCATCTGACTGGAAGCAGAATACATGTTTCTGGACCCGAGTGTTTCAGCAGGGCTATCAGAGCAGCAGAGATCCCTCCCAACTTCAGGTTGGCGACTGGGGTCAGTAAGTTCACTGGAGAATCAAAGCCTGACACTTGGCTTGAAGATTACCGAGTGGTTGTGTAGATCGGCGGAGGAAATGATGAAGTTGCCATGAAGCATCTTCCCCTGATGCTTGAAGGGTTAGCTAGAGCTTGGTTGAATCAGTTGGCTCCTGACAGTATTTTCAGCTGGGAAGAGTTGGCCTGAGTGTTCGTTAGAATGTCTGAGGGCACGTGCAAACGGCCAGCAGGATTGACTGAATTGTAGCACTGAGTGCAAAAGCCAAATGAATCTTTGAGGGATTACATCTAGAGATGGACCAGTTTACACCACACTGTAGAGAATGTGTCTCATCACCAAGCAGTGTGTGCCTTCAAGGAGGGCGTTCGGTACCAGGAGCTCAACCTGAAATTCGGTCGGACATGAGACATTTCTCTGATTCGAATGATGGAGATAGCCACTCGGTATGCCAATGGCGAAGAAGAAGACCGACTCCGCAGTGGCAAGAGTAAACCGGTCGGCCAGGACACTGGAGGAGGAAATTCCAATCGGAAGCAGAAGTGCAAAGCAGAGCCTGCAGCACCTGGAGAGGTTGCAGCCGCAATCCAAGGAAAGGCTAAAGGAAAATCTAAAGGGCCCTGGACCCCTAAAAAGGTGAAAGATGCATCCGGTAATGATGTGTTGGATTTACCATGTCACATTCACATCAATAAGGATGAAGAGGGAAATATCATCTATCCTAAGCATACCACTCGGCAGTGCCGAGTCCTCATACAGCAGTTTAGGGAAAAGCAACCCTGTGAGAAGGAAAAAGAGTCTGATAAAGATGAGGACAAGGAAGAGGATGACGATGGTTTTCCCAATATATAATCCACTTTGGTGATTTTTGCTGATATTCAAAGCAAAAGTTGACTGAAAGTCATCAATAGGGAAGTGAAGATGGTTGCTCTGGCAACGCCGACGTATCTGTAGTGGTCAAAGACCCCCATTACATTCGACCAGTCAGATCACCTGCTGCACGTTGCCATCCCTGGGAGGCAAGCATTGGTGGTCGACCTGGTTGTTGGAGGCACCCTATTGACCAAAGTTTTGATGGATGGTGGCAGCGGATTGAACATCTTGTATGTTGAGACCCTCCGTGGGATGGGCATTCCGATGTCCAAGCTTAGTGAGAGTAACATGCGGTTTCACGGAGTTATACTAGGGAAGAAGGCAGATTCACTCGGCCAGATCACCCTTGACGTGGCTTTCGGTGATTCAAAGAATTACCGGAAGGAAAAGTTGACATTTGAAGTCATGGATTTTCATAGTGCCTATCATGCTATCTTGGGCAGAACTGCGTATGCCCGTTTCATGGCTCGACCATGTTACGTGTATCTCAAGCTCAAGATGCCTGGCCCTAGAGGCATGATTACAGTCACTGGTAATCGGCAGTGAGCAGAAGAGTGCTTCCAGAAGGGCTCAAAGATTGCTGATGAATAGATGGCAACAATTGAAATGGAAGAATACAAGAAGACAGCAGATCCGAGTGATTTGTTGAGAGCTAAGAAGCATGCTTCAGAGTCTGCATTTAAGTCGACTGGTGAAACAAAGTCTATTCATATTCACCTGACTGATCCCAATGCTGCTCCGACTCATATATCAACAACACTCGATAGCAAATAGGAAGAAGCGCTCATCCAGTTCCTCCATGAGAACTGGGACATCTTTGCATGGAAACCTTCTGACATGCCAGCTGTACCCAGAGAGCTGTCTGAGCACCGTTTGCGAGTCGACCCAAAGGTTAAACCTGTTAAAGAGTATCTCTGACAGTCCGCCGTGGAGAAGAGAAAGGCGATTGGCGAAGAAGTGGCTTGGCTTTTGGTGGCCGAGTTCATCCGAGAGATTTACCACTCCGAGTGGCTCACCAATGTCGTCATGGTACCCAAGAAGGATGATTCACTCCGTGTGTGTATTGAATTCAAGCACATCAATGGGGCCTGCCCGAAGGATCATTTTCCTCTACCCTGCATCGATCAAATAGTCGACTCGACTACGGGATGCGATCGACTGTCCTTTCTGGATGCACATTCCGGGTATCATCAGATCCGACTGTATAGGCCTGATGAAATAAAGACAACCTTTATTACCCCATTCGGGTGCTTTTGCTATGTTACCATGCCCTTTGGCCTCAAGAATGCTGGCGCCACATTCATGCGCATGATACAGAAGTGCCTGCTCACTCAAATCAGTTGGAATGTGGAGGCGTACATGGATGATATCGTGGTTAAGTCACGTAAAGGTTCCGACCTACTAACTGACCTCGCTGAAATCTTTGCCAATCTGAGAAGATATGATATCAAGCTTAATCCGTCAAAGTGTACATTTCGAGTTCCATGTGGCAAGTTACTCGGTTTCCTTGTTTCCGAACGAGGAATCGACACGAACCCGGAGAAAGTCGATGCAATACTCCGAATGAAGCATCCCGTGCGCATACACGACGTTCAGAAGCTTACTGGTTGTTTGACCACCTTGAGTCGGTTAATCTCTCATCTCGGTGAAAAGGCATTACCTCTTTACCGATTGATGAAGAAATCTGATAAGTTCTAGTGGACTCATGAAGCTGACACAATGTTTGCAGAGCTCAAAACCCTGCTTTCGACCTAGCCAGTGTTCGCTGCTCCAGTTAGCAAGGAGCCTTTGCTGCTTTATATTGCAGCCACTGGACAAGTTGTCAGTACAGTACTCACGGTCGAGCAGGAAGAAGAAGGTAAAACCCATAAAGTTCAGCGCCCAGTGTACTATATTTCTGAAGTCTTAACTCCATCCAAGCAGAGGTATCCGCATTACCAAAAGTTGGTCTATGGAATTTACTTGACTGCGAAGAATGTGGCACATTATTTCTCAGATCACTCCATCACAGTCATCAACGACGCTCCATTGTTAGAAATTCTAAACAACAGAGATGCAACTTGTCAGGTGGCAAAGTGGGCGATTGAACTCCTTCCGTTCGATATAAAGTTTGAGGCAAAGAAAGCAATGAAACCCCAAGCAATAGCAGATTTCCTCATCGAGTGGATTGAACAGCAACAACCGATTCAAGTCCATTCGGAACATTGGACTATGTTATTTGATGGGTCCAAAATGTTGAGCGGTTCTGGTGCTGGAGTTGTTCTGGTATCTCCACGAGGCAACAAACTTAGCTATGTCCTTCAAATTCACTTCGATTCCTCCAACAATGAGGCTGAGTATGAAGCTCTATTGTATGGGTTGCGAATGGCCATTTCACTCGGCGTCCGTCGCCTAATGGTCTTCGGCGACTCGGATTTGGTGGTTAATCAGGTGATGAAAGAGTGGGATGTCAGAAGCCCGGCTATGACTGGCTATTGCAATGCAGTTAGAAAGTTAGAAAAGAAGTTTGAAGGTTTATAACTCCACCATATTCTCCGAATGAAGAACAAGGTAGCAGATGACCTGGCTAAGATAGGTTCTAAGAGCATCTTCACACACAATCTGTCCAGGAAGATCCCTTCATGGAAGAGCCCCCGCAACCTAAGAGTTCCACTGATCCGACTAAAGTTGAAGTCCCAGCTATGGTCGACCTAGTCATGGAAGTTTTGGTCGTCATTCCTGATTGGACTGTACCATACATCTCATATATTCTCAGGAAAGAGCTGCCAGAAGACGAAGATGAAGCACGACAGATCGTTCGTCGATCCAAAGCCTTCACCGTGATAAGTGGTCGACTATATGGAGAAAGTGTGAATGGAGTTGCTCAACGATGCATTACCCCAGAGGAAGGTCGAATGATCCTCAATGATAACCTCTCGGGGACCTATGATCACCATGCGTCCTCACGGACAATCGTGGCCAAAGCATACCGAGCAGGTTTTTACTGGCCGCGAGCGAATGAAATGGCAAAGGAAATAGTCGACAAGTGTGAAGGTTGCCAGTTATACTCCATCATGTCTCACAAACCTGCCTCAGCCCTGAAAACCATTACACCCGTCTGGCCATTTGCCGTTTGGGGTTGGATATGGTTGGACCCTTGAGGACTGGCAGAAGTAGTTTCACTCACCTACTTGTTGCAATCGACAAGTTCACTAAATGGATTGAGGCCAAGCCCATCAAAAGCCTTGATTCGAGCACTGCTGTCAGCTTCGTCAGGGGGCTAACATTCAGGTTTGGAGTCCCGCACAGCATCATCGCAGACAATGGATCAAATTTTGATTCAGATGAATTCAGAGCTTTCTGTGCTTCCCAAGGCACTCGGGACGATTATGCGTCAGTCGCTCACCCGCAGTCGAACGAACAAGCAAAAAGAGCAAATGGTTTGATCCTCCAAGGGTTGAAGGCCAGGCTAATGCGAGATCGCAAGCACGCGGCTGGCGCCAAGGTAGATGAGTTACCATCAGTACTATGGGGCCCGAGGACAACAACGAATCGGTCGACTGGTTGGACTCCCTTCTTCCTAGTCTATGGAGCCGAGGCCGTGCTACCGACTGGTTTGCTTCATAATGCCCCACGAGTGGAACTCTTCTCAGAAGCTGAAGCAGAACAAGCCCATCAAGATGCTGTTGACCTTCTGGAAGAGGAAAGAGAGATGGCGCTGATCTGGCCAACCATCTATCAACAAGATCCGCAGCGCTTTCACGCCAGAAATGTCAGGGGTCGAGCATTTCAGGAAGGAGACCTAGTTCTCCGAGTGGACCAGCAACGTCCGCACAAGCTCGCCCCTACCTGGGAAGGCCCCTTCATCATCAGCAAAGTGCTCCACAATGGTGCATATCACCTGTACGATGTGGAACACAAGAAAGACGAGCCACGCGCCTAGAATGCGGAGCTTCTCAGCCACTTTAACACTTAATCATTCGGACTACCGAGATGTAATAAGAAGTGTCATTCAGTTTGTTTATCAAAGACAAGGTTTTGACATATTCTATATGATTGTTGTTTCTTATGAATGAGTCCAAAATCCCCCAGTGGGTGGCTTAGCTGCGAACCTGATTCGCCTAAGTTCCAAAGATTAAAATCCCACCGAGTGGAGAGCATGTCTCCCATTCGGGGGTTTAGCTGCGAACCTGATTCGCCAAAGTTTAAAAAATCCTACCGAGTGGTGAGCAACCCTCCAACTCGGGGGCTTAGCTGTAGTCCAGTACTCGCCTAAGTATAAAAAATCCTACCGAGTGGTGAGCAACCCTCCCACTCGGGGCCTTAGCTACAGTCAAGTACTCGCCTAAGTTTAAAAAATCCAACTGAGTGGTGAGCAACCCTCCCATTCGGGGGCTTAGCTACAGTCCAGTACTCGCCTAAGTTTAAAAAATCCTACCGAGTGGTGAGCAACCCTCCCACTCGGAGGCTTAGCTGTAGTCCAGTAATCGCCTAAGTTAAAAAAATCCTACCGAGTGGCGAGCAACCCTCCCACTCGGGGGCTTAGCTGCAGTCCAGTACTCGCCTTAGTTTAAAAAATCCTACCGAGTGGCGAGCAACCCTCCCACTCGGGGGCTTAGCTGCAGTCCAGTACTCGCCTAAGTTTAAAAAATCTTACCTATTGTTGAGCAACCCTCCTACTTGGGGGCTTTGCTGCAGTCCAGTACTCGTCTAAGTTTAGAAAATCCTACCGAGTGGTGAGCAACCCTCCCACTCGGGGGCTTAGCTGCAGTCTAGTACTCGCCTAAGTTTAAAAAATCCTACCGAGTGGTGAGCAACCCCCCCCACTCGGGGGCTTAGCTGCAGTCTAGTACTCGCATAAGTTTAAAAAATCCTACCGAGTGGTGAGCAACCCTCCCACTCAGGGGCTTAGCTGTAGTCCAGTACTCGCTTAAGTTTAAAAAATCCTACCGAGTGGTGAGAAACCCTCCCACTCGAAGGCTTAGTTGCAGTCCAGTACACACCTAAGTTTTAAAAACATGCTCCATCCTTATCCGCGAGGACGGCGAGGTGCAGGTTGACCAGGATCTGTCCTTGGAGCGTCGGCACAATTACAACGCTCGCTCCATCCTTATCCGCATGGACGGCAAGGTGCAAGTCAACTACGATTCGTCCTTGTAGCTTCGACACAAATACAACGTTCGCTCCATCCTTATCAGCAAGGACGATGAGACACAGGTCGACTACGATCTGTCCTCGGAGCTTCGACACAAATACAACGTCCGCTCCATCCCGATCCACAAGGACGATGAGGTGTAGGCCATGGGCAGCACTAAGCACCTTGGTCCATGGTACACTCGACTGAGCTGCGTCACAAAGTTAGTATCAACTCAAACTAAAGAAACAAGTTCTACTCAAAGAGTCAAAAGATCCAAAACCAACCAAGTTCAGATAAATCCTACAAGGTTCCATATCGCAGTTGAAGGTACTCAGGCGTCAGGTCCGAAGAAGTTTAAACGGTTACAAAAAGCACTCGGCATACCGAGGCAAATTTAATCGGATCATAAAAAGTTTGTTCACTCCGCGGGAGGACTGGCAGGCTCGATGAATTCGTCCAGGTCGATCCCATCTACAATCCGAGTGGCGGCGGCAATAAAGGTTTCCATCAAGGACTAGAAGTCGTGTTTTCTGGTGTTGGCAACCTTGATCACTGCTAGCTTTTCCTCCTTGGCTTCCTTGCAGTGGAGTCGAACTAGCGACAGAGCTACGTCAGCACTGCAACGAGCAGATGACTTCTTCCACTCCTACACTCGGCCAGGGATCTCGTTGAGTTGAGTCATCAAAGGTTCGAGGTCATTCTAGTGCGTCTCTCGTGGCCAAAGCATTGAGTCAATCTGTGACACTGCAACCTTCAGGCGAGCAAGGTAGGCCGTAACACTGGCAACACGGGATTCCAATCGAAGCACGTTCATGGCAGCTTCATCAACAACAGGGGAAAGGACGGGGTCCAGGCCTGTCTCGATCCGTCCAGTTTCTTCTTCAATGTTTTGGCAGAATTCTACAAACGCAAAGATATAATGAGTCGACGGTTGCATGGTGAACCGACGATAGCTAACAGTCGGACAAGGAAGTATACCTTTGAGCATAAGGAATAGCTTCTTGGCGAGTGCCCCGAGATAAGCTTCCAGATCATTTCTCTTATGAGAAATGCCTTCAATCTTCTCTTTCAAAGCCACTTTGTCTTTATTGAGACGAGTCACTTCTCAGTTGGACTCGTTAAGGGATGTATTAAACTTGGTGTTTTCTTCCTCTAGAACACCGACTGAGGCCAGCTTCCTGTTAGTAAGCGCAGTCTTCTCTTGAGCCTCCTTTTGCGCAGCAGCAAGATCGAGGTCCTTTTTCACCAGAGCCTGCTTCATTTTCTCTGAAAGATATGCACTCGGGTCAGAAAGAAGAACGAGGAGATGACTTGGAGTTGGCCAAGATAAACAATCGACCAGTTGTTACCTTCCATACCAGCTATTTCCTCTTTGGCCTTCTGCAAGTTCTGCTTAGCCAGCTCCAAGTGAAGATTGAGTTGTCTCTGCTTCTCCTTGAATTCGGAGAATTTGGAGATGAGCTCACAGGATTTCTGAAGTCAACAAAAGTTGCATCAACAGACAGAATCAAAAGTTATTCACTCCCGAGTGAAAATAATTCTCAGACTACTACCGAATCAAACATTCAACAATACTCTCGGGGACTACACCCAGTGGGTGCACTTAGCATGCCCCACTGGTTCAAGTTACACTCGACATGATCCGTTCAGACCGAGTGTGGAAGTCATGATTCTCACACCATAGCCGACTGCCCGCAGTCAACAACAGTCTCGGGGACTACACCCAGTGGGTGCACTCAGCGTGCCCCCACTGGTTCAAAGACTCAATCGACACAATCTAGTCGACTCAAGAAGCAAAGCCATTCAGCAGTACTATTCAGCAATAAATTAAACACCTAGTGGGTGTACAAATGCAAAAGGCAGACTGATGAAAAGATGCTCAAGGAAAATTTTCGGGTAGCATATCCTAACAGAACAAGCGACAAGCTAAGGGATCAGTCGGTAATCAACCAACCTTGACGTTGCTCCGAAGAGCTGAGCTGGCATCATAAGCAGCTACACTGGCCCCCCGAACGACCTTCATCTGCTCCATCATGATGTCTGCCTGGCGTATAGATTCCTTGGCAGCTCCCACTTGGTCCTCCGGGACAGGATGCACAGTGAAGAGTGAAGACGGTGTATCGGCTGGAATCTGTACAGTCGACGCCGAAGGCTGAGCACTCGACAATCGTACAACAAAAGTCATAGAAGCCCGGTTGGCATCGCCGGTCTCCTGGATCACCGGCTCTGTCACTAGTGTCGACTAGGGCACCTTGCCAATTGATGTCTTCTTACTCCTCCCGGGCCTCGGCGGCACATCCTTGTCGTCATCTGGAAGATCAATGACATTGGGAGGAGCTGCAAAAATAATTAACCATTAGAATTCAGTCGACCAACAAAATGGCTAAGAAGGCAAAGACAAGTTTGCAAAAGTCATACCCGGGTTAGAAGTGACCGCGTCTTCCACATCCTCGTCATCATCCCTGTAAGCAGAAGTCCCAGAAGTAGCAGCTCTTCAAGTTTCAGGATTCACTCGGACAAATGAGAAATAGAGTAGACAACACAAGTCCTTGATCGAAAAGTGGGGGCAAGACACTTACGCAGAAGCGACGGGGACGTCGATCTTGATCTTGGGTAGGGTCTTCCGAGGCTTTGGTTCTACAACTTTTGGCTTCTTTGGAGCCTTCTCAGTCGGCATAGGGGAAGAGTTCCGAGTGTGCTTGGAAGTCTGCCCGGTCGGCTTAGCTACTTTGCCGCGGATACTTGCTGGGTCGTGCTTATGTTTGGAATGCTTTTCGTTGCGAGGTGGTGACTCAACTTCTTCACCACTGCTCGAGTCCTCGCTTTCCTCCTCCTCTTCTCCTCCATCAGATTGCCAATCCATGCTTTCGCCTCCACTTTCTTCTCCTTCCTGGTACTGCTCTTGCTCCCTATTCGACATTGAGTACGTCTCCGTATAAACCTGCGAAGCAAAAGAGGTGACCAAAGGATGGTCGACTCAGTAAACAACTGCAAACCAGAATGAAAAACACTCGGTGATAAGGGACATACCTTGTCTGGTTGGTTGTTGGTGTCGAATGGTAAAACTCTTCAGGACCCCCTGGGGTTATCCTTGTTCCCTATCATGCTTTGTACCCACTGTGCCACCGTCTTCTCATCAACGTCCTCTGGGTGGATCCGAGTGGAATCTTCAATCCCCGAGTACATCCACATGGAGTGATCACGAGCCTGGAGGGGTTGAATTCGTCAACTGAGGAATACCTCGAGCAGATCCATACCAGTCACACCCTCATGGATCAGCTGAACTACTTGCTCCATCAACATGGACACCTCCACCTTCTCCGTTGGAGTCACTCTCAATGAAGTAGGTTTCTGGACCCGTGCTAAGGAAAAGGGGGGAGACCAGTCAAATGACCAGGGGTCGACTTGTCTTTGCAATAAAACCAAGTCGACTGCCACCCTCTAACCGAGTCAGGGAGAGTCATCACGGGAAAAGCGCTCTTCCCCCTCATCTGGATACCTAAGCCTCCACACATCTGGATCACCGGGGTTTTCTCGTCACTTGGGATAGCCTCTTTCACAGTCTGCGAGCGGCATGTGGAGATGTGCTTAAACAGACCCCAGTGCGGTCGGCAGCCTAGGAAATTCTCACACAAGGAGACATAGGCCACAAGGTACATGATAGTGTTGGGAGAGAAATGGTGGAGTTGGGCTCCGAAGAAGTTCAGGAATGCACGGAAAAAGGAATGTGGGGGCAAAGAAAAACCGCGGTCGACATGAGTGGCGAGTAAGACACACTCACCCTCCTGAGGCCGCGACTTAGTTTCATCCCCCGGGAGGCTCCAGGAATCATGCTCAATCAGCCTGCTCTTGGATAGGTCTTGCAAGTCATCCAGCACGATTGTGGATCGGATCCAGTCGTCCTAAACCCAACCGCGTGGCAAGCCAGATCTCGACGACGACCCGCTCCTGCCGGTCTTCTTGCCCTTCCCCTTCGTCGCTCCCTTCTTTGCACACTCCAGCGCCGTCGTCTTGTCCTTCGCCATCACAGCAAGGGGTGCACGGGAGGGAGGCATCGTCGAGAGCGGAAGCGGTGGCGGTGGAGAAGCAGAGGAGGAAGAAGTAGAAATTGAGGCGCACTGTGCAAAATTCCCCAACCCAACATCTTATATGGAGTCATTTCCGAGTGACTGATGACTGGGCCCGGGCAATCATGTCAAATCCCGCAACTGTCGCTCGCTCGGTACATGGCGAAAAAGGTGGCACAGTGATCGAGGCACCCCTGCCTAATCCATCCCAATTACTGTGGCCTCCTCCGTCCCGTGCGCTTCCCAAAAGTTCAAATCCCGCAAGATCTGGGAACTGCAGAGCAACCTGTCAGACTAAAGATTTCTTTCATATCAACACTCAAAGCTTATCAGCAAAAGTTCACTTGACTACTTTAGAACGGATCAAGGCGACTGAAAGTGAAGTCAAACTTGTCGCATAACTCACCAGTCTAAGGAAAATACTTCCGCAACATGTAAAAGAGTCCAGACCAACTTCCACTCCTTTTTCCACTCGAACCCTGAACCATTCAGGGGCTAATGACGACGACATGTACCGAGGGTAGGGTCATAGGCCTGACCTAGACACCCTCCCTAAGGACACTGGCCTAAAGTCATAAGCATTCGAGGGATACCATCATTCACTCGACCATAAACACTCCACTCGGAAGATTCAAGTTCACTCGACCAAGGAGTACTCACTCGACCGCAACAAGAATCACTCAACAGACAGAAGATCTAAAGTCACTCTGTATGGCAACGGTCAGGCGTTACCCTATAGACTTAATAGTCATTCATGTATCTTTATTGTTGGCATTATCTGTAACGCCAACCTTTATGTACCTTAAACACTGTGTAATTGAGGGCTGGAGGGGTCCGACGCACTCTATATAAGCCACCCCCTCCTCTGGCACAAGGGTTCGCACCCCCTGTAACTTCACGCATATTCCAATCGACCGAGCCTCCGGGCACCGAGACGTAGGGATGTTACTTCCTCCGCGAAGGGCCTGAACTCGTACATCTTGCATGCACAATCTCATCGTAGCTAGGACCTTGCCTCAACATTCCTACCCCCCTACTTTACTATCAGACTTAGAACCACGACAACTAGCACCCTTGGTTTTCAATCGAGGGGTCTTGGGTTCATGTCCCAGGAACCCTCAATTTTTTCCTCCTTCCTTCCTCACGAAAAAAGAGAAAGAAAATCAAAGACTTGAGAAGGCGTACAGAGCAAGCTAGTGTACCAGTAAAGAGGCATTGTTGAGTTTTCGAAAAAAGAGAGATGTGCTCCTATAGCTGGTTCAAATCCAAACCTAGACTATGACTATATATGGTGCTATGCTACTCTGCAAGTAATGAAAATGACATATCCAATGTTTTCTTCTTTTCTTCTCTACTTACTCTTCCTAGCATCAGAAGCTCTAGACGCAGAAACCATGTCCACTGGTGGCTCGTCCACCTGCTCTTCAGCTGGCAACAAGCAGATATGGCCGAGTCTTCTACAAATGCCCAAATCATGGGGTAATAATATGTTTAAGTGTTGTTCCGCTGCTTTCAGTTGCTGATTTTTTTTAATAGTTTGGTTGATGATCTTGCACTTTGATTCATGCAGAAAAGGGAAGATTCGTTTGATTTGTATTTCTGGGAAGTTGCTGATGTGGGGGAATGCAACTACGCTGATTATTTGGTTAGCCGAGGAATCCCAATACCAGCAGGTTGGGGTGTTGGGCAAGGAACTGAAGGAACGCCAGAAGAGGAGGATGTAGAGCAAAATGTTAAAGATGCAGTTCCTCTGTTCATGGCCACACAACAGCTGCAGAACGACCTTGACAGCAATGAGGAGATGAAAGAGCTTGTGAAGATAATGGGCAAAATCAATGTGCTCTGTAGGATGATTGTCTCTTTATTTGCAGTGTATGTAGCACTCGTGATGTATTTAGTGACTATGACATGAGCACTTTGCTAAAACTAGTAATGAATGAAACCTGTTTGGCAGGCTGGGGATAGTGTTGTGAACATCTAATGATTTCTATTAACAGAAATCAGGGGTATCCCCTTTTGCTCATAAATAAATAAATTACAGAGGCCCTTTTGCTAATAAATAAATAAATTAGCAGAGGCCCTGTCGGGTCAGCTTTGTTCCCATTCGAAGACGTCGAGCAAATTGTAGTCCAACAGCAAACTATGTCATCAAATACAAGTTTCATAGCGAAATATGAGTACAACTAAACCACAATGTCATCATGTTTTAGTCATCATACAATCACCACACAAATCGACATACATAATAAGTGATGTTCTCACAGCAAAATACTAAACAACAACTTCATCAGTTTTCAGTTGTCATAGCAAACAAAATTTCACATAGTAGATAAAAAACGTCTTCTCACAGGCAAATACGACAAAAGCATTCTAATCATCATCCGCAGCAGCAGCGTCAACATCTTCGCCATGTGTATCAGTCTGAATCGTAATTCCCCTGGTGTCATCTTCTTCTTCATCCTTAGTGTCCTTGACCGTTGGATTCTTATTGATCAACTCTCGTATGTCCACAGCCCGATAGGCAATCTTTTCGCCAGTGTCATTGACGTGATGGTTCTCAAATATATTAGGAAAATCTGTGGAATCTTCTACATCAGGAGCAGTGTAAGCATCATCTTGTTGTGCAACTTCATTAAATGAATTCCTCTGCTCAAACCTTTGCAATACTCTCTAGTCATCGCTATGTGCAAATGTGTCTTCCAAGAAAAATATCTGTGTTGCTTGATTTGCCAAAATAAAAGGCTCGTAGGTCTGGTACACTGCCTTGACATTGATGGATTTGAAATAATCATCAGCTCTACGTTTTGTGATCCTGGAAAATAGGTTATACCAACGAGAGCAATACAGAACCAGACACCGATGAACCTCGAAACTGGAGATATACTGCAACTGAACAATGTTTCTTATGTTAGCATACATTTCAGTTGTCACTTCGTCGTACTCTGTGCTCGTGATGGCACTATTTTGTGCCTTCCTGCATTCGTCGCGTGCAAGGGTGTTGTAGCGCACATCTCCAACAACGCAAGATTCATAATGTCTTACCCAAGTATCAGGACCAATTGCTAGTGCGTAAAGGGCATCATCAACTGCCTGCCCATCCTCCCGCATATTCTTAACCTATGCTTAGAAAATAGACAAGCTGATCATCTTATGTACTCAATATATTTAAAAAACTGACAGTGCAATTCAAAAGCTTACATGGATCTCGAACCATTTTGCAAATCCTGCCATAACCAGTTTGTCAATGTTTCTTGGATTTTGCGGCACTAACTTCTTTTTCTAGATGCTGCACAACATAGTGATCTCGTCAAACATCTAAATATATAAGAATGTGCTGCAAGTTTAGTAGATTATGATGTATAAGCTGCAGTACTTAGCACTTACTTGATATAAGGTAGAATATCAGGACCTTTATTCAACACATACCAAACCATTTTGTCCAAATCTTTAGGTTTGTCTTCTTGTCGACTCTTCCCTGTAACTCGAACAGAACAATCGAAAACATTGAGCCCAGGATTGTCTTCACCCACCTCTTTGCTAAGGTGATCAATTGTTTCAATGTATTTTGAATAGAATGTCAACACTTCTGTAGAGATGTAGGCCTCTGCAATGGAACCCTCAGGTCTAGCTCTGTTCCTAACATAGCCCTTGAAAGTTCCTAACCGCCTTTCAATAGGGTACATCCAGCCATACTATACTATACCTCTAAGTAGTGCCTCATTAGGTAGATGAACAACAAAATGCACCATCACATCAAAGAAGGCTGGAGGATATATCTTCTAAAGGTCGCATATGATAGTTGGTATCTTGTCTCTAAGACGCTCCAAAGCATCCATCCTTATATTTCTACTGCAGAGTTCCCTGAAGAATTGTCCCAACTCTGCAACTGCTCTGTATAAGTTAGGGCAGCCAAATCCTCTAAGGATAACAGGTAAAACCCTTTGAAGTAGGACGTGGCAGTCATGAGTTTTCAACCCTTGTACCTTGTTTCCATCTGCACTGACTCTCCTTTCAGGGTTGGAAGAAAATCCATGTGGGAATCTCACACGTGACAGGACCTCGCAGAATTCTTTTCTTTTTACCTTGTCCAAGATGTACACAGCTGGTGCCATATCCCGTGATGCACCATCATCTTTCACTTGCAAATCGGATCTGATACCCAGGTGTGTCAAATCAACCCTAGATATTAAGGTATCTTTCGTCTTGCCTTCAATATTAAGAAGTGTGCTGATAATGATGTCACATATATTTGTCTCGATGTGCATCACATCAAGATTAATGCACAGATCCAAATCTTTCCAATACTGCATGTCCCACAAAGTGGACCTGTGGGTGGACAATAATCTCTCCTCTGCACTGCGATGCTTCCTTTTCCCGCTACCATTATCAGGATGGCTTCCTGGTGTAATATGCGTGCTCTTCTCTAATTACACTTGCATTGAACGCATATCTTTGGTATTTTGTAGGACACGACTTGTCCTTTGCAAGGAAAAGACTGTGTCCAATGTAATAGATCTTGCTAAGTATCGTGTACGATAGCGGATTCCTATCACAGCGAACACATTCATTGTAACCATGTGTCATTCGCTCTGACATAGTGCCCAAAGCTGGATAATCATGGATGCACCAAATTATAACAGCACGCAGAAAGAAATCAGTTGGTGGGTTGCTATATAGGTCCCGAGTGAGAACACCCCTCCATAGCTGTTGAAGTTCCTCCACAAGAGGCTCCTTGAATAAATCCAAATCCTTTCCAGGACTTTTTGGACCTGGGATGAGCAAGGCCATCATGTAGTTTGATTCTTTGGTGCACACATTTGGAGGCATGTTGTAAGGGATAACAAGCACTGACCACATGCTATATGTGGCACTCTGGTGGCCAAATGTCTTAAATACACTTGAAGCTAAGAGAAGTCTAATGTTTCTCAGGTCAGCAACAAACTTTTTGTGTTTCTGATTGATGCTTTTCCAGTCACTACCATGAGATGGATGGCTCATTATATTCTGATCTCTGTACTCTTGGTTCCTAGAATGCCATAGTACATCCTCTCTTGTTTCAGCATCATGAAACAACCTTTGCAAACTTGGTATAATTGGAAAATGTCTCAGAACATTATGAGGAATCCTCTTCACAGCATCGCCATCTTTCCATCTTGATGATTTGCATTTTGGGCATTCACTTAAGTTGGCATAATCCTTCCAGAAAAGAACACAATTATTCTTACAAACATAGATGATAAACCACAAGTGTAGGGGATCATGTGTAGCCTTCTTCGATATATAAGAGTGTCGAACCCAACGGAGAGCTAAAGGTAGAACAAATATTCCCTCAAGTTCTATCGACCACCGATACAACTCTACGCACACTTGATGTTTGCTTTACCAAAAACAAGTATGAAACTATTTGGCAAGAATAAAACTACCAGTACTTTGTGAGAATAAAACTACGAATAAATTTCTAGCTAATTAGATAGCTTTTGTCAACAAAAAAGTCATTTGTCCCTAGGCAATCGATAATAAATACTGGTAATCATTCTTGCAATTTTACATGAGGGAGAGGCATGAGCTAACATACTTTCTCTACTTGGATCATATGCACTTATGATTGGACCTCTAGCAAGCATCCGCAACTACTAAATATCATTAAGGTCATGAAACCCAACCATAGCATTAAGTATCAAGTCCTCTTTATCCCATACGCAACAACCCACCTACTCGGGTTTAACCTTCTTTCACTCTCGCAGCCCACCATAAGCAAATCATGAAAGTATTACAACACTCTACAGCAGGGACCCCTCACGTTTGCACGAGATGGAGGGCACCATAGGACAGCACCATAAATAAAATATACAATCATACCAACCATGATCACGATTAACCCACAGGACAAAACGGATCTACTCAAGCATCCTAGGCTAACCATAGATCATTGGGAAATAATATATGGAGTTGAGCACCATGTTTAAGTAGAGATTACAACGGGGGGAAG
This sequence comes from Triticum urartu, assembly GCF_003073215.2. NCBI lineage: Eukaryota > Viridiplantae > Streptophyta > Magnoliopsida > Poales > Poaceae > Triticum > Triticum urartu. Next base: position 386,985,135 of record NC_053025.1, on the reverse strand, counting down.
AGGTGTTACACCGCTACATAGAGGGGGAGAGAGTTAGTGTTGACGGTAGCAAGATTGTTGATGTAGATCGCCATCACGATCCTTGCCCCGGTGGCACTCCAGCGCCACCGGGAGAGATGGGGAGAGAGCCCCCTCCTTCTTCTTCTTCCTTGGCCTCCCCACTAGATGGGAGGAGAGCTCCCCCTCTTGTCCATGGCTTCCATGGCGGCGGAGGGGCGGGAGCCCCTCCGAGATTGGATCTCCTTTCTCTTCTCTTCTACCTCGCCTTCTCAGATCTGGCTGAAAATCGTTTCTTATATTCCTGGAGATCCGTAACTCCGATTGCACTGAGATGTTAACACAATTTTTTTCCAGATATAAGCTTCCTTGCACCCGGAGTAGAGCTCCAACCGACGTTCGAGGAGGGCAGAACCCACCACCACGTGCTAGGGGCTTGGGGCATGCCCAGGTGTCTTGTGGTCACTGTGGGCCTCCGTTTTTGTTGATTCCACCTCCCAAAATTCACAAATATTCCTAAATATTTCTCCATAAAATTTGATTGCATTTGGATATTTTGCGAAACAAAAAACATGCAAAAAACAGGAATTGGCACTAGGCACTGGATCAGTAGGTTAGTGCAATAAATCATATAAATTGTTGGCAAAAGTATGTGAAAGTTGTATAATATTGGCATGAAACAATCAAAATATGTGAAAGTATGTGAAAGTATGTGAAAGTCATATAGATATGACGAAAACGTATCACTACATCATATCATATCCAATTTCAACTGCATGAAGGAAATTCTTCATTTTAGTATAGGTGTGTGGCAGCTCAGACGCATCTGGGAAAGATTCACGGAAAGCAGCCAACATCGCATAGAATGATTTGTTGGTCATCCACTCAGATGTCTTCATCGGAAGAAAGGTGACCATAGCTGAGAATACTGATAGCTTATTTCCTGGGATGACAACCACGTTGCATTGTTCCAACATGCGGGCCCACTGTTTTTCTTCTGCAGGTGAAAGTTCAGGAAATGCATGAGCATTTCGTAGCATTCTGTCAATGTTCGTAAAACTCACTGGCTCCGCCACCACCACCTCCTCCTCCTCTTCCACCTGAGCATCAGGGAGAATAAGATGGTGATCTGCTGCTTCCACATAGTCAATAACAGTGACCTTTATAGCTTCACCATGATGAATCGACCTAGTATATGTGACCGACAACCCATACAAGTGTAGATGATTTTGAACAGTTGACTGGGGGTCTTGTAACTGAATTCATACAACTGCTACACGGGTAGAGCACATCTAATTTCGGACCACCGTACTCAGCTCTGATAAAGTTCATGAAGTTTTCAAGCCCCTTGACATATGAAGTGGAGAATCTTCAAGCAGAAGTTATCCAAGTCCCGTCCATCTGTTAGACATACAAATTAGTCCTTCTACTAGATATTACATGAAAAACATATATGCTTTTTTATGAAGTCCAGAAAAAAAATATCTAGGTCGATGTCTAAGGCTATGGCAAGATATTTGGACAAGCAGATCTAAGTAACGGAACATATGTAAAGCCAAACAGATTTGACTGCTAAATTAGGGCAGGCTGTTTCAGCAGTTAATGAGGCCGAGCACACAGCCATCGAAGGCCATCTCAGCAACAAAGATCGACTATAAAACTGTGTAGAGCTATTTCACCTAACAGATTGGCTACTAGTGTCGGATCACTGGTTCCGGCAAAACCCTCAAGGTTCGAACACTGGTGTGCACGCGAACATCTCCCCCTACCGATCCACGTCCTAGCTTTGCTAAGATCTTAAGGGCTAACTCGACAAACTCGCAACTCAAAGGACACAAGATTTATACTGGTTCGGGCCATCGTTGTGGTGTAATACCCTACTCCAATGTGGTGGTGGTGGATTTCCTCTTGGGCCGAGGATGAACAATACAAGGGGAAGAACAGCCTCCTGAGGAGAGGTGTTCTTGTGCTCGGTGAACTTGTGGTAGTTCTGGTCTCTCTCGATCTGTCCGATCGATCCCCCTAGCTATGGTGGTGGCTAGTCCTATTTATAGAGGCCCTGGTCCTCTCCCCAAATATTCAACGGGAAGGGAGCCAACAATGACCAATTTGAAAGGGGACAACTAGTGCAGCTTATCCTAACAAAAGCAGCCTTCGCCTACAATAGGTTCTGGTGGTGACGCCGTCTTGGGCTCCATGGCGACCTCTGTCTTGCCGTCCTTCTGGTCTTGGTATCGTTGCACCCATATGGAAACCTTTTCTTGACGCGTCGGTACTCCGCGCCTGCGCTTGCTTCCTTAGCACCAAAGAGGAAACAAGGACACTGTGCGCGCTGGCGCCCGCCTGGCCTTGGTCGTCATGGCTTACGTCACTAGAACCTCGCGAGGTTTATCTTGCCTTTAACTCCCTGCCCCTCGCAAGCCAGCCTTGTGAGGCCGCTCCCAAGGAGGTCTTGTGTCATCGGCCTCGCGAGGCTTGGCCCCTCGTGAGGGTCTTGAAAGCTTGTTGGTGAAGATGGGCCGTACGGGCCCGCTCGCAGAGCCTGTCACATCCCTAGCTTTTGGCAATGCACTAGGCTAGCCTCATGAGTGTTATCATGTTTAAGTTTCAAATGAACTTGAAATGGGGATTGTTTAAACCCTAGCATCTAAAGGAATTCACTAGGTTCAACTAAAATATTCTCACTGAATCCAAATGGCTTTCAAAAATGTTCATCATTTCTGGAAAATGCTAGAAGCAATAACCAGAGGTGTTGCACATTTTCCATGACATATTTGGGCTCTAAATTAAAGCATATAGTATTTGCATTTGGGCATATAAATGCTATTACATATTCTAAATGCTCAAATAATCATAAACTAAAATGTTTGCTGTTGGTTATATTCCAAATAGTGGCATTGAGCAGTTTCATGATTTTTGGATCTATTTATGTATTTTTAATAAAGCCCTAAAGACTACAGAATAATAGAAAACAGAAAATAAAATAGGAAAACCAGAGAGAGAGAGAGAGAGAGTGCCTACCTGGGCCACTTACCCGGCGCCCCACCACGGCCCAGCAGAGGCCCAACCCACTGGCCTCTGCCAGTCATCACCAACCTCCCGCCAGGAGGACAGCGCGCGCGTGGCCGCCGCGCGAGCACATGCTCCGCCACCTCCTGCTTGCTGCTGAGCTTCTGGATGCCCTGGACACCGACACGCACCCCCTGGAACTCTGCCAGTCATCACCAACCTCCCGCTAGGAGGACAGCGCGCGCGTGGCCGCCGCGCGAGCACATGCTCCGCCACCTCCTGCTTGCTGCTGAGCTTCTGGATGCCCTGGACACCGACACGCACCCCCTGGAACTCTGCCAGTCATCACCAACCTCCCGCTAGGAGGACAGCGCGCGCGTGGCCGCCGCGCGAGCACATGCTCCGCCACCTCCTGCTTGCTGCTGAGCTTCTGGATGCCCTGGACACCGACACGCACCCCCTGGAACTCTCTCACTCTCTGCCGACCTCTTCCCCCTCCTCTGCTCTCTCTCGCTCTCTGCCCGAGCGGAGCTCGTCGCCGTCGTACTCTGTAGATGCAACCTTCGTGCTCCCCTCGACTCCCCGACGTGTCCACGAGCATCGCCACGCCACCCTCATCCTCCCCATCCAGCCACGCCTCGCCAGAGGCCCTGCATCGACGCCATCTTCATCATCTTCGTCGCTGGCTGCCGAAGATCCCTCTCGCCGCCCCGCTCGTTCCAGTGCTTCCCCGAGCACGTCGAGGCCACCTCTGCACTCGCTGTGAGCTCCTCTACTGATCCCCCCTACTCCCATGTCCATTAGCTCATCGTAGCCCTCATTTCCATCGAGACCGAGACCTCACCGGCGTCGGACTTGGCGCCATCGTCGTTTTGGTTCGCCTCCGTCCAAACCGAGGGCGTCACAACACTCAATGCACTCCCCGGAGCCTGTAGCGCCCACCAGCTCCTCCTCCCATGCACCGTAGCGCCGAACCCATCGTTGGCCGAACTCAGGCTGCCGCCTTGGAGCTCACCGTCGTCGGCTTCGGCCACCATAGGCCCGGCCTCCACCACCACTCGACGCGCGCCGGCAAGAGCTCTGCAACTATCCCAAGAACGGCCTCGTCCGTGCCATGTGGGCGTTTTCCGAGTCGCGCCGCCATCTCGGGCCTCGCCGGCGGGTTTGACCCCGCTGACCAGGGGGTTGACCTCCCTGGGTCTGGACAAGTGGGCCCAGAGCCTTCCTAATTTTAGTTTAGTACTAATTAACTTTTAGTTAACCAGATAAGTCACTAGCATGTGGGCCCATGCTCTAATTAACTTAGGTTAGTATTTAACTTAGCACTAATTAACTCTCTAAATTAGCTGTGACACTGACACGTGGGCCCCACTGGTCAGGTTTGTCGTGGACCCTCCCCGTTGACCGCTGACGTCATAGTGATGTAGTGCTAACGCGGTTAATTAATTTCTAGATTTATTATTTTCAGGAAATTCCAAAAAATAGAGCTAACTTCTAAAAATCATTGAAATTAATCTGTAACTCCAAATGCAAAGTGTTATATATGAAAAATGATCAGAAAAATCTAATCTATCCATCTGTACTGGTTTCATGCATGTTTTAACAAGTTAACTTGTTGTTTAGTGCAAAACATGATAAAACACTATTTAAGATCACAAATGAGTTTGAACTTTGAATCATTGGTTCAAAATAGCTCAAACCCATCTAGTTGTAGTTGCATTAGCCCAACACACTCATTTTACCATGTCATGATCATGCATCATATTGTGCATTGCATTGATTGTGTTTCTTTCTCTGTTGCCGGTATTTGTCCCTCTTGGTAAATGTGGTTTCGATTATGAGATCGATGACACCGATGAAGAACTATACTATCTTCAGAAGTGCTAGGCAAGCAAAACCCCCTTGTTCATTCTGATACAATCCCACTCTCTCGCTTCTGCTCTCTTTTACTACAATAGGACAACAACGATTCCACTGTTACATGTTGCGGTAGTTGAACCCCTTTCCTCTGCATGACCTATCATTATCACAGTAAATAGATGAAACCCACTAGCATTAGTAGGAGTAGTTTGAACCCTGATGTGCCTACTCATTCATGCTTGTTTTTCATGCCTGCTACTGCCTAGAGTTGAGTCGGGTCTGATTCATCGGGAATGAATTGGAATGGTGATGAACATGTCTTACTGTTAAGAGCTAAGTGTGTGTCGGCATTCTGGGAACGGGGGTCCCCAGACTTGCCTGCCTGCGGCCTGCGGCGTGGCTCAGGTGGGGGCCCAGCACGGCCCATCTTCATTGGCCCAAGCTCAAGACCCTCGCGAGGGGCCAAGCCTCGTGGGGCGGACAACAGGAAGCTTCCTCGAGAGCGGCCTCATCAGGCAGGCTCGCGAGGAGGCGGAGAGATCAATGCAAGGGTACCTCGCAAGGATCCCATGACGCAAGACATGACGATCCTTGTTTCCCCTTTTTGTGCAAAGGGGGCAAGCACATGCCAAGGTATCAGGCAAAGGTTACCGTTCTGGTGCAACGAGACCAAGACTAGCCGGACGGCCGGACGGAGGTCACTGTGGAGCCCAATACGGCGTCATCAGCAGTGCTTTTGGCAGCCGAAGACCACCTTTTGGTCAGGATAACTTATACTAGATGTTCCCCTTCAAAATGGCCAATTGTTGGCGCACTTCCTGCTCAATTATTCTGGGAGAGGCCCAGGGACTCTATAAATAGAGCTAGCCACCACAGAGTAAAGGACGGCGAGAGATCTGGTAGAACCCTAGCAAAGAGAAGGGAAAGCCCAGTAGAGACTAAGTAGAACACACCACACCATCTCAAGAACACCCCTCGCGAGGCTGTTCTTCCCTTGTACTATCCACCATCAGCCCCAGAGGCGATCCATCACACCACACACTGGAGTAGGGTATTACACCACAACGGTGGCCCGAACCAGTATAAACCTCGTGTCTCTTGTGTTGTTCATCATTTTCATCTTAGTTCGCACGAGAGGATCAGACGTAGATCGGTAGGGGAGAGATCTCCACGCGCACCCCAGTGTTTGAACCTCAAGGGTCTGTCGGAACCCGAAATTCGACATTTGGCACGCTAGGTAGGGGTGCGCCGGAATCTTTCTTCCGCTGTTCGCGTGTGATTTTCCGTCATGTCCATGGCTGACGCTCGTCGGGCTCGCGCCGAGCGCCGGGCTGCTCGCGCCACTCGCGTCGCCCAGACGGCGCCAATCGGCGACCCCCCTCGTCGTTCCCCGTCGCCTGCCGCCAACGCCACCACCAGCTCGGCAGGGAACGAGCAGCAGGCCTCGTCCCAGCATCCTTCGGTGCGGCGGGATGGCCGCACCGCCACCTCGTCGCTAACTCCAGTTGGCTCATCGTCCCACGCCCGTCGCGCAGCCATGGATGCGCATGCCTCATTGCTTCTTGGCGCGGGAGCTCCTGCACTATCGCCCCGTCGACGACCTCTACGAGGACTGGCTCGCCCGCATCACCGAGCTCGGCAGTGCCGCAGGGGGCTCCCCCTTGCGGTCCCTCTCGCTGCCTCGCCTCCGTCCCGTGTAGGGGGAGAGGATCAGGAGGCGCCTCTGCCGCCTCCTCCCCAAGAAGGTTCCTTGGCTCCAAGGCGCGCAGCCCCCGGGCGGGACCCTCCAGGTCCGGCGCCTGCGCAGGAAGAAGGGAGCTGCCAAGAGATCCCACGTCCCCGGGAAGGTGCTCGCGCACTCCCAGCGCCGGCGCGCCGAGATCGCGCCCCAGCGCCTCCACAACAAGACCCCGCGCTGCTCCCAGTGGCAGCGCATGGTGACCCGCAAGAACAAGTCCAGCACCAGCAAAGGGCACTGGTGGCCACGGTGGGCTGCCTCGCCTTCACCCCCGAGCTGCGTGGCGTCACATGGCCATGCAAGTTCAAGACTGACCTCCCTCCCCGCTACGATGGCACAGCGGACCCCGCAGAGTTCCTGCAGCTCTACGAGCTGGGCATCGTAGCCGCCAACGGAGACGAAAAGGTCATGATGAATTGGTTCCCCATGGCGCTCAAGGACGGCGCCCGCACCTGGCTCCTGAACCTGGCTCCCGGGACGATCTCCTCTTGAAGCGAGATGCGCACCCGCTTCATCGCCAACTTCCCGGGCACTCGCGACCGGCCCCCGGCCATGAGCGACCTGCGCCGCATTAAGCAACAGCCAGGAGAAACCCTGCAGAAGTACATCCAGCGCTTCAACTACGCTCGCCTCAAGATCCCCAAGGTGACTGAAGAAGCTATCATCTCAGCCATCTCCGACGGCGTGCGTGACGTCAAGATGAAGGAAGAGCTAGCAATGCATGAAGACCTGTGCACATCCCTGGAGCTGTTCAACTTGGCGACCAAGTGCGCCAGGGCTGAGGAAGGGCGTCTCTCCCTCCTCGAGCTCCCGGCAGCCGACCCGGAAGAAAAGAAGCTCAAGGCCAAAGACGTGAAGCGCAAGGGGGCTGCCGTGCTAGCAGCGGAATCGGACACCAAGCGAGGTAGGGATCAGCCCGAGTCATCCAAGGGCGGACGGTACTGCGTGTACCACGACCTCCACACCCACAACACCAACAAATGTCAAGAGCTCAGAGCCGTGCGAGATGGGCGAATCGGCCGACGCCCAGAGCGCAACGACAGGGGCTATGGCCGAGGAGGAGGAAGAGGTGGTAGACGATGGGAAGACCGTGGCTTTCGCCAGGGATGGCGTGACCGCCCTCGCAAGGACCGCTGGCAGGAAAATCCTCGCGAGGGAGGCTGGAGGGACCAGCCTCGTGAGGGCCACCCACACGGCAACGCAGGCCTCCCTCCTCTGCCGCCTCCACCAAGGAGGAACAAAGACCAACACCAAGACGATGGGGCTGGGGGCTTCCAAGAGTCGCGTGCAATTGCTTGCATCTTGGGTGGCGCCCAGGCCCCAGCCTCACAGCACATCTTCAAGCAGTTTGCTCTCGAGGTGAATGCAGTCCTTCCCAAGCTTGAGGCCACGCGCCCTCTCAGGTGGTCTTTGTGCGCGATCACGTTCAGTTCCGCAGACCAGCTCAAGTGTGCGGCAACGGCCGGAGTCCTCCCGATGCTTTGCTCCCCAGTCATCAGCAACGTGCAGGTCACCAGGACCCTCATCGATGGCGGGGCAGGACTCAACGTCCTGTCCGTCGAGATGTTCGACAATCTCCAAGTGCCATACGACCAGCTTCAGCCGACCAAGCCTTTCTCAGGAGTCACCGATGGTTCCACTGTTCCAATTGGGAAGGTTCGCCTTCCGGTCACCTTCGGGCACCGAGCTCATCGACTTTGACGTCGCTCACATCCATTTGCCATACAACGCCATCCTCGGGTACCCAGCCCTAGCCAAGTTTATGGCAGTGACTCACCATGGTTACAATGTCCTCAAGATGCCAGGAAGTGGTGGAGTCATCACCGTACCCTGGGGGAGCGGAACTTCCCCAGCAAAACCTCGGCTCAGCCTCTCATGGCCTCAGCGGTGGCAGCGGCATGGTCGCCGCTCACGGGCTCCAGCAGGCTGTCGAAGTCGACGTTGGGGTCACGCAAGTAGACATGGCTGAGGACATGCGTCAGCGCCCCAGAAGACAGGGCACGCGCCTCGGCCTCGACCGTGGGGCCAAGGCCGTCCGCGATGTCCTCAAGCGCATCAACCAGGAAGGGGAGCAGCTTGGCGGGGCCATCCTCCGCACCAGCCAATGGCTCCTCCACGCCGCTCTCATACAGCGTCTTCAGTATGCCACGAGCCTTCTTCTCCAGCTTCACGAAGGCCACCCGGTCCTCCGTCAGGACCTTCGCCTTGGCGTCCAGCTCGGTCCTCTCCGCCTTCAGCAACCGCTGCAGCGTCTCCAGTCGGCTGTGGCGGTCATCAAGCTTGGCGTCCCGGTCCTTGGCGGCGGCCTCCCTAGCCTTCATCTCCTTCTCCTTCTCCTTCTCCTGGCGGCTGTGCACCTCCTTGGCGAGCTCGTCGCGCAGGCATTGCAGCTCGGCCTCAAGCGTCTTGCAGCGGCCCTGGGCAGTTGCAGCGTCGCCCAGGGCAGCGTCGCGAGCGTCCTTGGCTTGGTTAGTGGCCCGCTTCTCCTCATCAGAGGATGACACGGCCTGGCTCAGCACCGCTGGGACGGAAGCAGCAGAACGGTCCCAGCCAAAGGCAAACTCCAGGCACCCGGCCACCAGATGAGGGTCCGCGCTCAGGAGATCCTCCTGCAGTTGGCTCAGCTCATTGGTAACCTGGTCCAGGACAGCGGAGGAGGGAGCAGAAGAGACAAGAACCTGTGGAGCAGGCAGAGAAGATGGGAGTATGACCACGGCTTGGCAGGAAGGGACCTCCAGAGCCTTGGCCGCCACGACCGCAGCGTCGGGCACAGCCGACTCCAGGTCCAGCGGGGCCACGGGGGATGACTCCTCGCCGGGGTGCCCCAGTTGGCCTCGCGAGGGCGGTTGAGTCAGAGAGGCGCGGGCCTCACCGTCCTCTCCCCCAACAGCCAAAGGCGTCGCCCCGGCAGAAGGAATCTCCCCAAGCGGAGCCGCAGAAGCCTCTTTCAACCTCTTGGCAGCAGGTGCCGGCCAGGTAAAAGAGCGCAAACGTCAAGCCTCAGCGCCAGAAACCCGGAGGGAGAAAAAGTAGCATAGCAAGGACACCGAGGGCTTCACACCAACATGAGCCTCGCAATAATAGGCGAAAATCGCCAGGAGAAGGACAGAGTTGGGGTGGAGATGCAGGGCCTGCAAGTTGTATTGGCGGAGAACGACATGGAAGAACTCAGAGAAAGGAAGCACCAGACCAGCGACAATGGCGCTCACGAAGAACGGGTAGAAGGTGCTCCCCTTGCCCTCAGGCTGGTCAGAGCCGACCTTGAGCACAGTCGCCCCTTCGCCGCCCTGCGCCATCGTCATCAAGCGCGCGAGGGCGAGGTTCTTCTCCGAAAAATTCGGGGAATCCAGGGCCGGGGAGTACCAAGCATCAGTCGGGGACTTGCGAGTCGCCATGCCAGATGCGAAGGATTGAGACGGATCTGGAGGATTTCGGGAGCAAGAGGGAGGAAAGCGAGAAAGGGTATCTAGGGCAAGACGGATGAGAGCAGGGCAAGTAACCCTGGCCCGGGCACCCCGTTTTGTCAGTCGTGCAGTTGCCGAGGCGTCGTGGGAAGTGCAGATGCCCACGTCCAATCAACCGCCACGCGGTGCCCAAGGCCGCATGCTGTTAGGGCCCGTGGCGCTTCGTGCTTGCCCCTTCGCTTCTCCGCTAAGCCAAGCCCGCGTGTGCCTTGGGCACAGGGGCTACTGTCGGCGTTCTGGGAACGGGGGTCCCCCAGACTTGCCTGCCTATGGCCTGCGGCGTGGCTCAGGTGGGGGCCCAGCATGGCCCATCTTCATCAGCCCAAGCTCCAGACCATCACGAGGGGCCAAGCCTTGCGGGGCGGATGACAGGAAGCTTCCTCCAGAGCGGCCTCATCAGGCAGGCTCGCGAGGAGGCGGAGAGATCAATGCAAGGGTACCACGCGAGGATCTCATGACGCAAGCCATGACGATCAAGGCCAGACGAGCGCCAGGCGGGCGCCGGCCTGCGCAGGGTCCTTGTTTCCCCTTTTTGTGCAAAGGGGGCAAGCACATGCCAAGGTATCAGGCAAAGGTTACTGTTCCGGTGCAACAAGACCAAGACCAGCCGGACGGCCAGACGGAGGTCACCGTGGAGCCCAAGACGGCGTCATCACCAGTGCTTTTGGCAGCCGAGGACCACCTTTGGTCAGGATAACTTGTACTAGATGTTCCCCTTCAAAATGGCCAATTGTTGGCGCCCTTCCCGCTCAATTATTCAGGGAGAGGCCCAGGGCCCCTATAAATAGAGCTAGCCACCACAGAGTAGAAGACGGCGAGAGATCTGGTAGAACCCTAGCAAAGAGAAGGGAAAGCCTAGTAGAGACTAAGTAGAACACACCGCAACAGCTCAAGAACACCCCTCGCGAGGCTGTTCTTCCCTTGTACTGTCCACCATCAGCCCCAGAGGCAATCCATCACACCACACACTGGAGTAGGGTATTACACCACAACGGTGTCCCGAACCAGTATAAACCTCGTGTCTCTTGTGTTGTTCACAATTTTCATCTTAGTTCGCACGAGAGGATCAGACGTAGATCGGTAGGGGAGAGATCTCAGCACGCACCCTGGTGTTCGAACCTCAAGGGTTTGCCGGAACCCAAAATCCGACAATGTGTGAACACGATTTGGTAAAGGTAGCTGTGAGAGGCCATGTAGGAGTACATGGTGGGTTGTCTCACTGAAACTGTCCTCAGGAACTGAGTTCTGTGTTTGTGATCCATGAACAGCTACTACCAGACGCTGGGCCCTGAAATATGACCCCGCTCGACTTATTAACCACCCTTGTCCTCTGTCCCGGAGTTGCAACTAGTTTCTGGTGTTTGTAGGATATGTGTTGGAGGCCGCGCGTAGCGCTGACCCTAGGGGTGGGCTATGACACGGTAGATGCACTGTGGCCCGGTGTACTGGGCGCCGTTTGGTGTCTCGGGAACCCTGCACACATCGTTTGGGGCTGCGAGCGAAACCCCGGCCAGATCTCCTCACGGATGGAACCCGAATAGGTGATAAACCTGTATTAGAGACTTGTGTGGTTAGTTAGGTCGTGGTCTACACCCACTTCGGCTTTCGCCTGAAGTCTGCCGAGCACATGTCGTGTGCGGACGCTAAGTGGTGGAAACATGTGTGAAGAAGTACACCCCTGCAGGGTTATAATTGATCTATTCGAATAGCCGCATCCACGGTAAAGGACTTCTGGGTTGCCTGTACAGTTCATAGACAAGTGAAAGTGGATACTCTAAAATGCGCAAGATAAGCGTGAGTGCTATGGATGGCGTTCTCGTAGGGAGACGGGAGCGGATCCATAATGGTGTATTGATATGGTGAATATGTGGACTCGTGTGCGCCACCTCAAAAGAGTTACTTGCAGTCGTAGTTTAAGATAGCCACCGAGTCAAAGATGGCTTGCTGCAGTTAAACTCCACCACCCCCTTTGTTGATACCGATGCATATGTAGTTAGTTCTGATGCAAGTCTTGCTGGGTACATTTGTACTCATGTTTGCCTATTTTATGTATTGCAGAGAGACGTCAGTCTCACTAGTAGTTTCGTGTGGACTTCAACGTTTAGCTTGATACCTCAGCTACAATCTTGTGCCCTCGGCAAGATCTGGTAGATAGTCAGGCTTCTCAGTCCTTTTCATTTGTAGATGCCTGTACTCAGACATGTTAAGCTTCCGCATGTGCTTAGACTTGTATGCTCTGAATGTTGGGTCATGAGACCCATGTTTGTAATATCTCGCTCCTCGAAGCCTAATGAATAAATACTTTGAGTCGTAGAGTCTTGTTGTGATGCCATGTTGTATTTACACATATCGAGCATATTGTGTGTATGATTTGAAATGCTTGGTGTGTGTATGATCCGACAACCTAGTTGTTTATCCTTGGTAGCCTCTCTTATGGGGAAATGTAGTCTTGTGCTTCCATGAGCCATAGTAGTGCGCTACAGGCCGGTTCATCGGAGTCCTGCTAGTCCAGCACTACTGCTCCGGAACACTTGACTCGCCGACATTGATTCACTTCGTTCCTGTGTCTGTCCCTTCAGGGAAATGTCACACGGTGACATCCAGAGTCCTGCCTAGCCTGCTACAGCCCGGTTCACCGGAGTCCTGTTAGCCCAGTGCTACATCCCGGATTCGCATGCTGCTGACCGACATGCTCGATGTTGATTCATGTATGCCTCTCCCTGTAAGTTAGTGCCACTTTGGGTTCACGACTAGTCATGTCGGCCGGTTTCTCTGTCCTATATATGCTAGTGACACTATCATATACGTGACCCAAAAGCCGCAAACGGTCCCGGGCCAGGTAAGGTGGCACCCGTGGGAATGCCATGCGTGAGGCCGAAAAGTGATATGATGTGTTACATGCTAGATCGGTGTGACTTAGAATCAGGGTACTGACAGCGTTGGTATCAGAGCCTGACTGCCTGCAGGATTACCAGGCCAAACTAGTCGAAGTTGAGTCTGGAAATGCTTTAGTTATATAAGGGAGTTGATTGTGGAAGGGAACGTAAGGCTCTTTTACACCTTTACCTTATGCCTTCTGATCTGAGTCAACCTCTTCTTTTCTATGGGGTTAAGAAACTAGGCCTTCTCATCTATCTATCAGGATGACGTGTTACTAATCCATAGACTTATAGGATTGATGGATTCATGTCTCAGTTCAGTTTCTAGTACCTCCGTGTGTTCATAGTTGGTCTCAGAACCTTGATATTGTGATGTTGAGTGATTATGCCACCATTTTGCGGGATGTCTCAAATCTTTTTGAGCATTTACAGCCGTTATGCTGTTCGAGTCATCCCAGGTTACTAAATAGTCTGATGCATTTGCAAATCCTTTCTTTCCATTCCCGATGTCCTTTTTGGTCAGAATAAGCACACTAACCGGTGCGTTGAGGTACTCTATTGCCTTGGTATATATGTTGGGGCTATTATTATGATCCTAGGTGTTTTAGGGAGTCACCTAGTAATCAAGCCATGTTTTGTGTTCCCGGTGTGATGATTCTGGCCACCATTCTCGAAAGCATCCTGTGATGCCATTTAGTAGTAGGTATTCTACTTCTGGGTTCTTGACCCAAGATTCACTCTACTTACCTCGTGTTGATAGTGTTGCTCGTACCTTTAGGATATTAGTAACCTTTGTGATAGTCTTCGAGGTCCGTGGTATATCATTCTTCCAAATACCATGAACCATCATGGCAGAAGTTCTTTTGAACCAAAAGATCACAACCAGGGTGCTCTTGAGGAGTACTCCATTCATATTGTGAATCTGCCAGTCCCATTTCTTCTGCATGGGTTATCCGGAAGAAATATGTGGAACTTGTTTGACATACTAATCTATGCATCCATAACTCAGAAAATCATATGTTCTTTGAGTTGTCCCTCATTAGTTGTTTTCTGACCTCGGACTATCAATTTGTAGTTAGGAGTAGTCATGCATTCGTGTTATCAATGCCTATTATTCTTGTGGTCCGACAAGCCATTCTATTCCGGAATTACTCAGAGAAACAAACTCCAGCACCTCATCCATTTCTTCGACTGGTCAAAGTAGTTATATTTCGTAGATCAAAATGCCAATCCAGCTTCTGCTCTGTTCTACCTTGGAGTGTTACCATCTTTATGTCAAGAATGTCATGAGAATTGCACCACCTCTTATGAATTCTTGACGCAGTGATACTTCTCGCCATCATTATTCATTCCTCGGTCCCGTGTTGTTGTAACCGAAATGCCGACAAGTGAACTGTCATGTGTGAAACCAATACTCCGAGCAACTCATTGCTTTGTAGTAAATGGACAATATTCTCATTCTTAGAGTGTTGATTATTAAATCATCATCCTAAGATTGATCATGCTACCTAGTCCTTATTTTTGGTGCAGTCTTCGATCCATGAGTTGGGATTGTGTCAATCCCTCACTCTTTCGATCATATCGTCTTGCGCTGAAAAGCAAGATTGTTCTCGAGCTTAGAGTCATATCGGTGGTTCATGATTTTCCGGATATCTTCACGGAAGTATCACCAGGTCATCCCCTAACCGATATGGTGAGTTCGTGATCAAGTTGGTTTACCAATAAACCACTCTTTCTCCAAGAATCCGTGTTGGATACCCCTGAGCTAGTTCGTTAAGCTAAACAACAACTTGGAGAGTTGGAAGATAAAAGCTAGCCCGACTTAGTTCACTTCAAAGGGATATCCTTGTGTTTGTGTGTTAGTTGAAGAAAGATGATATCTTCATCAATTGTTCCTTGTGATCGATTGTCGGATCTGTTGTCTTGTCAAAACTTTGATTTGAGTGTCGGCTATCCTCAAATCAAATTAGAACCAACAATATTTGTAATGTAGTCTTACTCGTGGTTGACTCCACGAGCATACACCATTACATCTTTTGGTCTGACCAATACTATCACATTGTTCACATAATGGTGCAAGTCCAGTGATATGGAAATTCCGATGAGTTTCTGTTGAGCCCATCAGCAGCATTTTTTCTCCTCCATGATTTGTGTTGAACATCCAGCTAGTGTTGGAAACTTGTGCAAGCATTTTCTTCATGCCCCGTTCATGAAGTATATGTTTGTATGAAAGAAGTGACTTCCTTTGATCCACGTGCATTTGATGTAAGTTGCCGCTGTGAATTTGAGAAAGTTTGTTTTGCTTCCTCTGGAATCATGCCAAGTCAGTCATGCATGTGCGAAGTATTCTATGGTCTGATAGAATGATCATCTTCATTCCATATGTATCCCCTAGCACACCAAGCCACTGATTGATTTGTTCAAGGAAAGGAAGTTCCTTCATAAGAGCATGCCTTATGCAAGGACTTCAATATCCTTGATTATGGTTCCCCACCTGAACTCGGTAGTGTTTTATTATAAGACAGCCACGTGGTCACGCTTGTCTAGGACAGTGTGTTCACAGGTGTGTAGCAAAACCTGCTTGTGTTTTCAAGCTTGCTATCGTAGTTCATCTCCCGAGAGTCTCGCAACGTTATCTCGTCAACTTGTGTTGAAACTCTTCTTTTCAGACATGTGAGTCTGAAGTATCCTGTTTCTAACCAGATCTGAATCTCAGGCAGATATGATGGTTGGAACCTTCCCGACATTTGCATTTTGTTCCCAGCAATTGTTGTTCAGGATTATCTTCAGAAGTGGACTGCCCTTCTCAGCAATTGTTGTTCAGGATTATCTTCAGAAGTGGTCCTACCATGGGTCCCATCCATTTCCGATGATAAGAAAATCATCCATCACGTTGTCTTCAACAAGGTAGTCCACATCATCCATTCTAGCCCGAGTATGTCGTTCTCTCGAACTCCGTCAAACGATCATTTGTGAATTGCCTTAGGTTGGTATAGAGATTTTCAATGATCGATGTATCAAAAGTAATTCTTTTTGCCACTTAAGGGAATAATTCTACCAGTCATCTTCCCAATGGTGCCCCGTTTGTTTTGAAGGGCAACCAACTCCTTACTATGTTGACACCATTCACCGCCCTCCTAAGTGTGGAAATTCTGCTACTTATTTAAACCTTGTCATATGCTCATTTCCATCATTCTTGATGTGTGTATCGTGTCTCAGCTCAAGAGATGTTATGTCTCATTTCATGAGCCGATCGACAGTTGCTCGATCTTTGAGGAGATTAGTTCCGTAGAATTTCTTTCTTTCATCGTCGTGTTGGATGACGTTCTTAGAGCATGATATCGAGACAAAGATCGTGATCGAATCAACGTTCTTATGAAGTGCAACCTGTATCGTGAAGATTGTGTTAGTTTGCGTTCCCCCTTTCATCTTACCCTACGCTTGAATCTTGGAACGAGATTCTTGTTTAGTGGGGGTGAGTTGTCACATCCCTAGCTTTTGGCAATGCACTAGGCTAGCCTCATGAGTGTCATCATGTTTAAGTTTCAAATGAACTTGAAATGGGGATTGTTTAAACCCTAGCATCTAAAGGAATTCACTAGGTTCAACTAAAATATTCTCAGTGAATCCAAATGGCTTTCAAAAATGTTCATCATTTCTGGAAAATGCTAGAAGCAATAACCAGAGGTGTTGCACATTTTTCCATGACATATTTGGGCTCTGAATTAAATCATATAGTATTTCCATTTGGGCATACAAATGCTATTAAATATTTTAAATGCTCAAATAATCATAAACTAAAATGTTTGCTGTTGGTTATATTCCAAACAGTGGCATTGAGCAGTTTCGTGATTTTTGGATATGTTTAAGTATTTTTAATAAAGCCCTAAAGACTACAGAATAATAGAAAACAGAAACTAAAATAGGAAAACCAGCAGAGGCCCAGCCCACTGGCCTCTGCCAGTCATCACCAACCTCCCGCCAGGAGGACAGCGCGCGCGTGGCTGCTGCGCGCGAGCACACGCTCCGCCACCTCCTGCTTGTGCTAAGATTCTGGACGCCGTGGACGCTGACACGCACCCCCTTGGAACTCTCTAACTCTCTCCCGACCTCTTCCCCCTCCTCTGCTCTCTCTCCTTCCCTGCTCGAGCGGAGCTCGTCGCCGCTGTAGACGCAGCCTCCATGCTCCCCTCGCCTCCCTGACGTGTCCATGAGCATCGCCATGCCTCCCTCGTCCTCCCCGTCCAGCCACGCCTCGCTAGAGGCCCTGCATCGACTCCATCTTCATCATCTTCGTCGCTGGCCGCCGGAGATCCCTCTCGCCGCCCCGCTCGCTCCGGTGCTTCCCCTAGCACGCCGAGGCCACCTCTGCACTCACCATGAGCTCCTCTACCTCCCCCTACTCCCATGTCCATTAGCTCATCGTAGCCCTCGTTTCCGTCGAGACCGAGACCTCACCAGCGCCGGACTTGTCGCCATCGTCGTTTTGGTTAGCCTCCGTCCAAACCGAGCGCGTCATTGCACTTAGTGCACTCCCAGGAGCCCGTAGCGCCCACGAGCTCCTCCTCCCATGCACCGTAGCGCCGAGCCCGTCGTTCCCCGAACTCCGGCCGCCGCCTTGGAACTCGTCGTAGTCGGCTTCGGTCACCATAGGCCTGGCCTCCACCACCACTCGACGCGAGCCGGCAAGAGCTCTCCAATGAGCCGAAGAACGGCCTCGTCCGCGCCCTGTGGGCGTTTTCCGAGCCGCGCCGCCGTCTCGGGCCTCGCCGGCGTCGAGTCACCGACGGGTTTGACCCTACTGACCAGGGGGTTGACCTCCCCTGGGTCCGGACAAGTGGGCCCAGAGCCCTGCTAATTTTAGTTTAGTGTTAATTAACTTTTAGTTAACCAGATAAGTCACTGGAATGAGGGCCCATGCTCTATTTAACTTAAGTTAGTATTTAACTTAGCAGTAATTAACTCTGTTAATTAGCTGTGACACTGACACGCGGGCCCCACTGGTCAGGTTTGACCTGGACCCTCCCCGTTGACCACTGACATCACAGTGACGCAGTGCTGACGCAGTTAATTATTTTCTGGATTTATTCTTTTTAGGAAATTCCAGAAAATAGAGCTAACTTCTTAAAACCATAGAAATTAAACTATAACTCCAAATGCAAAGTGTTATATACGAAAAATGATCAGAAAAATCCAATCTATCCATATGTACTAGTTTCATGCATGTTTTAACAAGTTAACTTGCTGTTTAGTGCAAAACATGAAAAGGCACTATTTAAGATCACAAATGAGCTTGAACTTTGAACCTTTGGTTCAAAATAGCTCAAACCCATCTGGTTGTAATTGCATTGGCCCAACACACTCATTTTACCATGTCATGATCATGCATCATATTGTGCGTTGCATTGATTGTGTTTCTTTCTCTGTTGCCGGTTTTTGTCCCCTCTCGCTAAACGTGGTTTCGATGATGAGATCGATGACACTGATGAAGAACTATACTATCTTCAGAAGTGCCAGGCAAGCAAAACCCCCTTGTACATTCCGATACAATCCTACTCTCTCGCTTCTGCTCTCTTTTACTGCATTAGGACAACAACGATTTCACTGTTACATGCTGCGGTAGTTGAACCCCTTTCCTCTGCATGACATGTCATTGCCAAAGTAAATAGATGAAACCCACTAGCATGAGTAGGAGTTGTGTCGTGGGTTTGTCACGACATATGTCCTTGTGAAAGGACTTAGTCCCGGAGCCATCGCTACGGGTTAGCTTAAAGGGGTTAAACCGAACAAGGGGACACGTGGAGTTTTATACTAGTTTGGCCCCTTCAAGGAAGGTAAAAGCCTACGTCTAGTTGTGATTCGTATTGCTAGGGTTTTGAAGGCCAGGGAGCGAATCCACTTTGTCTGGCTCTCGAGTTGTTGTATGTCCCTAAACCGCTGCTGGGTCGTCCCTTTATATACATAGGTTGACGCCCGCCGGGCTACAGAGTCCCGAAGCCGGATCATAAATGTGTCCGGTTCGGTCTTTATCCTTCCTATCTTACAATACAAGTTATATGACTAGGTCGGTTTACATTTACAGGCTTTAACCCGCCTTTGGGCCTTGGGCCTTCGTAAAGCGCCATCATCCTTGCATCTTCATGGGCTTCTAATCTTCAAGGAGTTAACCCAGCTACGCAAGGCCGGTTTACATCCAGTAGTAATATCCCCAACATTAGGCCCCAGATTGGTTTGAACTTGTTCATGTCAATCTTCTACACTTAGAAAAATTCTTCCCTCATATCTTCACCTTGATCTTGTAAACCACCGTGACGTCATACTTCAAGATTATGATAAACCGCCCTGACGTCATCTATCCGTAGATGTTGAAGATTACCTTCATTTAATGTGTATTCAGTCACCGAGGAGACACCTTTATTAATTTATCCATTTTTTGGGCTCCTCGATTCCCGCACTTGCCGTTTTATTGCTTCGCCTTATAAATAGGGGCAGAAAACCCCTTTCTTTTCCTTCCACTGTCCTTTCATCCCTTCTTCTTCCTCGCGACGCCTCCGCACCTGAGCGCCACTGTCATCGTCAAGCCTCGCCTCTGCTTCACCGTCGGCCGCTGCATCGACCTGTTCGCACCAGAGTTCCGCAGCACACCTCCGCTGCTTCTGCGGCCGAAGTAAGTCCTTCCCCCCTTCCTTTCTAGATCCATTAGGGTTTCCTTGCTCTTCGCGGTTCTTGAAGTTCATCGAAGCTTTTGGTGGTGTTCTTCCTTGGCCTGTAGATGAATGCTTCACACTTATCGTATCCCTTGTCGTGGCTAATCTTTTGTTACCACCATAAATCCTTGTGCGCAAAAGCTGATGTAGTCCTTCATAAACTGTTTTGGGTCTTACCCTTTTTAGGTCAAAATATTTTTGCTTTTCTGTCTTACCATAGATCCGAAATTTTCATATGCCTCTGTGAAATCTGTTTCTCCTCATGCCAACATAGGCGGTTTAACCTTGTATAAGCAATCTATACCATTAGCCCTCTAATAAACTGGAGGAGCCTTTTACCTTCATAGTTATACTCCGGTTTAATAGTGTCTGAGTACTCCTGTCCTGGTATTACCTTTCATCCCTTATTGCATTGGTCTCCGGTTAATGTCATTTCGCATATGAGTACGTTTCTTACTCCATTGTATCTTGCATATCATCATAAGTGATGTATAAACCGGCCTTTCATTTTCAGCTTGTTTGTTTCGCAATGGCCAAACAATTCACTTCTTGCAACTGGGCTCGTTCCCGGGTCACTAAGACTCAGTTGAATGAGATGGTCAGCATCGGCTCCTTGCCTAAGAAAACTGAAATTAAATGGCGAGTTCCAGGAACATAAAATCCTCCAACCCCAAGACAGGGTGAGGTGGTGGTCTTTGTTGACCATATAAGCCGTGGCTTCAAACCGCCAGGGTCAAAGTTTTACCGGGATATGCTTGCCAATTTCCAACTCCATCCCCAAGACATTGGGCCCAATTCAGTATCCTACCTATGTAACTTCCAGGTCTTCTGTGAAGCGTACTTACAGGAAGAACCAACTACAGAACTGTTCCGGGACTTCTTTCACTTAAACCGGCGCACAGAGTTTGTAAATGGCCCGAACACTGAACTTGGTGGTGTCTCGATTCAAAAGCGTAAAGAAGTTGAGTTTCCTCACGCCAAACATCACAGCCACCCAAAGGAATGGAACCAAACTTGGTTTTATTGCAGAGACACTTCACCTGAAGATGAAAATCCCCTTCCAGGCTTTCGTGATCACCGTCTTTCCAACACCCATCCGATGCCACAATGCTTAAGCTCCGCTGAAAGGGTGAAATATTCCCCTCAACTCGCCAAACTCTGGGCCTTTATGGCCAATGGTTTAACAGGTGTGGATTTCGTGCGCTATTGGATATTTGGAGCATCTTGCCTCTAAGCCGGCGTCCCGGTTTAATGTGTGAGTATACCAGTGAGGTTGAAGACCCTCAACGCCATTGCAACCTTCAACTATCTGATGAAGATGTCACTGAAGGTGTAAAGAAGATTCTGAATGAATCGGAACTGGTCTGTAGCCAAACCGGTTTGAGTCCCTTCTATGCCAAGAACAAACCGCCTGCTGTAAGCATTATACTTCCTTTTTATCTCTAATGTTTTCATTTTGTGCAACCTGTAATCCTTTTTCTGTGTATGTATGTATAGGGTGACGACCCCTTCTGGAAACGGAAAACCGTAGAAAAAGCGGTAAAACCAACTGTGGACAAAGTGGTCAAACCATCTCGCCCCAAAACCAAAGCCGTCAAACGGACGTCAAAACGGAAAACGGCTGACCGGATCAACATGGAGCTTGATGATGACACTGATGATCTGGAAGTTGAGGTAGAACTTGACTAACTTGGCTCTCTTTTCATGCATCTCATTAACAATGATATTCCTCAGGAGGACGTAGAAGGCAGTCAAGCTGATGATGTAGAGGTAATTACCCTTTCCTCCGGTTCAGACTCTATGCCAACACAAAAAACCCGCCAAGCAGTCCGAAAAGTAAGATTTTCTCATCCTCTTGCTCACTTGGATCCAACATTTATTTTGAAGACTCAGCAGCATGAAGCTCGCCGGACAACCCGGCACAGTGGCCAACAGGTCACTTCAGCCGGTTTACCTGATACCCCGGTTCGGAAGCGCCGGTCTGAGGTCTCTCCTACATCTGACCATTCTTACCCCAAGGCAGGTTATTTCAGACAACCTCTTAATCCGTCCGATTCAAATTATCAGGTGACACCTCCATCATCATCTGGCGAGTCAATAGAAACTCAACTCCCTCCTCTGAAAACTTTAGCCGGGTATGTTGTAAAACCTTTTCCTTCAATGCATCATAGAACTTGAATAAGATATTAATCCTTTTATATTTTTGTTTGCAGGGCCAAAGCTAGACCCAGCAAGAAAGCTCGAGTCACCAATCCGCTCGAAGACCTAGCCACTTTTGAAGAAGAACCCAAAGGTGAACCGGAACAAACTTGTGAACCGGAGGGCCTTCATCCTGAAGCCGCCTCTGGTGAACCGCCCCTTCAAGGCCAAAACACCGATGATCCAGCTGACGCTGAACCTGCCGCACCTGACGTTGAACCGGCAGTAGTCCGGTGAGAAATGCTGATACTCCATTGTCACCAGCCAAACATACTGAGGGTCAAGGAGACGATGTTATCATTACTGGAATGGGGCATAGCTCTCCTGGCCGTCCCGTCATCTTGGCTTAACATAGTGCCAAAGAAGAGCAAGCTGCTAAGGAAAAAGGCAAGTGGAGCAGCGATTTATCAAGCTATGCTCATTTGAACGCTGAAGAGCTTCACTCTGGCTTCTTGAACCGTCTACACTCAAACCAGGACTATGTAGCCGGTTTGGTGAACTTGATGAGAGAGCGATATGAGGTAAATTCATCTCCCTTTGTTTATTGATTCATAGCTGAGACAATAGCCCAAGTAGCCCCCAAGGGCCGTTTTATGATGCTAATCATAAACCGGGTCTTTGTAACCAAAACTCATCTTTTAACAATTAGATAATCTTGTCTAGCATAGCCCCCAAAGGCCAGTTTAACTGGGCGAGCTAATCCGGGTTTTAATCCATGCATCCACTTTAGAACAGACGCACATTAGCCCCCAAGTGTCCAGGATAATGCTTGTATTGTTCTGGAGACTTGTATAAAATGTAGTACTTTAGAGTGAATAGGCATTAGCCCCCAAGTATGTAGTGCATAACTTGTTACACGCTTTGTACTTAGAACATATATAACCTGTTGCTTAATATACTTTCAACATTGTAGGCTGAACTGAGAAGCAAAGACGCTCGAAACTTTGACTTGCAAGAGAATGTGAAGTCACAACAAGCAGAGGCTGCAAAAGCCAAAGAGGAGCTGACTCAAGCCCTGGCCGCAATGAAGAGACTGAAGGAATCTTTCAACAATGATCGGGCTAACTAGGAAACCGAAAAATCCGGTTTAACCAAAAGAGCCGAAGACGCCGAGGCAGCCCTGAAACCAGTTGTAGATGAACTAGCTGGTTTGAAACGACAAATCAATGCTATGACTTCTGCTATCTTTGGTAAGTGTCTGCTTATATGTTTTGCGTAAGTCAATGAACCTTATCACTGACCAGCACATTGATAAAAATCTTTGGCAGATACTCGGATCGCTCATCTTGGCACAGACATGCGGATGAAGCTCAAAGCGGCATATACATTGGTTGAACAGCTGTACTCTGGGTCTCAGCGGGCTATTGTATGGTAGCTTACAACAAACCAGCCCCAACTTTGATTAAAGAAACACTTGAGAAGTTGGCCATGTTACTAGTCCATATTGCTGAATTGAAGAAGGCAGCTGCCAGGTCAGGAGCTTTAACCACACTTATTCGAGCCAAAGCCTGGATTCCAGACCTTGAAGTGGATGATATCATTAAAGGATACCCAGGTGTGAAGGAAGACGGTTCAAACTTTGACACTGAAGACCTCCGGCGGCTGACTAAACAGATGCGTCCAGTAGCCAGCAAACTGGCCGATGATACAAACTTGTCCCATTTCCAACCGGTTTACGACACTGAAGGGAAAAGATAGCCGGCCGACATCCATGAAGTTGAAGAACTTGTGCCTCCGATTCGTAAGCACACTTATGCTCCTGATATTAACCCCTCCAATATTATCCATGAGGAAGCAGTATTTCAAGCTTTAACTGGAATCGATTGGTCGACGGTTGATTTCCAGCGTCTGGGGAGGGACGAAGAAGTGCCCACACCAACTGACCCTCAACCATCAAACCGTCCAGACGAAGCGTCCTAAACCGTTCGCTGGTTTACTGGCCACTGTGTGACGATCTTGTGAAAAACAATTACGCCATTGGAGCCGCTTTGAAAGCTTCTTGTCATAAGATAGCCAAAACTCCGTTATTTGCCATGCCATCGAGCATGTTTTGTAATGCCTCATGACAACTGGTGCCACCTTTTGAGATATATTTATGCATAACCCATGATGAATTGTGTTCCTGGGTACAACAACTTAAAAGTATCTAGCGGTTTACCGCTAGACGGGTCATAATGTCCAGGAAGTGTACAATACATAGATGAACTAATCGAAGTGTTTGTACAAAAAGCAATATAGATAACATACCTCATTGGTTGACCAACGGTGTATATGGCAAAGGTGTTAATACCAATTCGGAACGTTGATAACCCCATCTTTGTAATGCCGGTCTATATATTAAACCGGACCGGGATAACTACCGGGTTTTCTTTATAACACTGGTGATTTAGTCAAACCAGTCCGGGTCAATAAACACCAGCGTATAACTGATCATATGCCGACAACTTGTAGTTGAAAAGCAAGCTGGGTCAAGGACGCCGGTTTTTCAAAAAAATACTTATGAACTTCAACAAATAAAACTCAAAAAGGAAAATATGCAAGGCTTTTTACGAGATGCCAGGCTCTAAATCGAGGCTTTTCATGGGCTGCCAGGCCTCTGAGTTAAACCATTTAACAAAGCCTTTTAAGATGGGCCTCCAATTAACCAATCATCATTTTAACTTTGACAAGTTCAGGGTCTATAAAAGATTGACATGTCAAACGTTCGATGGGTCATACCAGGATTACCTGGACAGGAGTGGCTTACTTGATGAAGGAAGGTTAACTCGGGTTTTTAGGTGAATACACCAGGCTTCCAAGCCGTGGCTTGATAGCCAATTACAAGGGTCCTTTCAAACTCTTTGTTGCTTTGCAAAAAGAGCCCACAAGTAACTTTGTGAGTTGTGCTCAATGTGTGCCCATGTTTGAGTCTGTGCTTTGTGCAACACTCTCTTTGGCTCCACATATTTTTCTTTTGTGGCCTAATTGCCTATCAAGAGGTGTAGCTATGGTGTGATAACAACCAAGCCCCCTAGTGATATCCCTTCATGGTTTCAAAACCGATCAAGAGGTGTAGCTGTAGTTCAAATATGACCAAGCCCCCTAGTGATTTTCTTTATATCCGTGCAACTGCTAAGACCGGATTAATAAAAAATCCGCTTTGTCAGTAAACTCGTATAACACACACAGGATGTAAAAAGAACAGATACCCCGCTTATAACGGAGGTTCCGGTTTATTATATGATATATACACTGTCATAAATATGTACAGATGAAGAGCCTATGGCTTCAAGTATAGTAAGGCCGAAGGAGAGCTATGTTCCATGGCCGCTTGGTCTCCTCCTCCGATTGACGTGAGTCTTTATGCTCTCGAACATCAATGAGGTAGTAAGACCCGTTGTGCAGATTTTTGCTGACCACAAAGGGTCCTTCCCAAGGTGGGGATAACTTGTGCATATCAGTCTGATCCTGGATGAGTCAGAGCACCAAATCGCCTTCTTGAAAGGTTCTGGTTTTAACCCGGCGGCTGTGATAACGTCGGAGATCTTGTTGGTAAATCGCCGATCGTGCTGCTGCCAGATCACGCTCTTCATCCAACAGGTCCAGAGAATCTTGACGTGCATTCTCATTATCAGCTTCAACATAAGCTGTTACATGGGGAGAGTCGTGACGGATGTCACTAGGAAGAACTGCCTAAGCTCCATAGACCATGGAGAAAGGTGTGTAACTCGTAGACCTATTGGGTGTGGTGTTGATGCTCCATAACACAGAAGGTAGCTCCTCAACCCAACAACCCGGTGTCCACTTTAAGGGAACCATAAGCCTGGGTTTGATACCCCATAGAATTTCTTGATTTTCCCTCTCTGCTTGACCATTAGACTGGGGGTGAGCCACCGATGCTAGATCGAGCCGGATGTGCTCACATTGACAAAATTCTTACATCTCCCCTTTTGACAGGTTAGTACCATTATTAGTTATAATGCTGTGTGGAAAACCAAACCGGAATATCACCTTTTTGATGAATTGAACCGCTGTGGCTGCATCACACTTGTTGACTGGCTCTGCTTCCACCCATTTGGTGAATTTATCAATTGCTACTAACAGGCGGGTCTTTTTATCCTTGGATTGCTTGAAGGGTCCAACCATATAAGCCCCCAAGTCGCAAACGGCCAGGTTATTGGAATCATCCTCAACTCTTGGGCCGGAATGTGGGCACGGCGGGCGAATTTTTGACAACCGTCACATCTCTTGACTAAATCCTCCGCATCAGCATGCGCTGTCAACCAGTAAAAACCGTGGTGAAAAGCTTTAGCAACCAAAGACTTTGAACCAATGTGGTGACCGCAATCCCCTTCATGGATTTCTCGCAAAATCTCACAACCCTCTTGAGGAGAAACACAACGTTGAATTGCTCCTGAAACACTATAGCGATGTAACTCCCCGTTGAGTATGATCATGGATTTGGAACGCCGGATTATCTGTCGAGCCAACGTTTCATCATCTGGTAACTCGCCCTGGTTCATGTAAGCCAGATATGGGATTGTCCAATCCGGTATGGCATGCAAAGCTGCCACCAATTGAGCCTCCGGATCAGGAATGGCCAAATCTTCTTCGGTTGGCACCTTGACTGACGGATTATGCAATACATCAAGAAAGACATTTGGCGGGACCGGTTTACGCTGGGAACCAAGACGACTTAAAGCGCCCGCCGCTTCATTCTTCCACCGGTCTATATGGTCCACCTGATAACCCTTAAAGTGACCAGCCACTGTATCCACCTCTCGCCGATACGCAGCCATGAGTGGGTCCTTAGAATCCCATGTGCCAGACACCTGTTGAGACACTAGATCTGAATCGCCGAAGCACTTAACCCGGCTTAAATTCATCTCCTTAGCCATCCGAAGACCGTGGAGCAAAGCCTCATATTCAGCTGCATTGTTAGTACAAGGGAACATTAAACAGAGGACATAACAAAACATGTCACCTCGTGGGGAAGTTAGTATGACTCCAGCCCCCGAGCCCTCCAACTGTCTGGACCCACCAAAATGAATAGTCCAATATGTATTATCTGGTTTCTCTTCAGGTGCCTGTAACTTTTGTCCAATCATTGATGAAGTCCATGAGTGCTTGGGATTTGATCGCTGTGCGGGGTATATATTTGAGCCCATGAGGTCCAAGCTCAATAGCCCACTTGGCAATCTGGCCGGTTGCTTCTCTGTTTTGAATGATATCGCCCAAAGGAGCTGAACTGACCACTGTGATGGGATGGCCCTAAAAATAATGTTTAAGCTTCTGGCATGCCATAAACACTCCATACACCAGCTTCTGCCAATGCGGATACCTCTGCTTTGAATCAATGAGCACCTCACTGATATAATAAACCGGCCGTTGAACCGGATATTCCTTGCCAAGATCCTTGCGCTCTACCACAATAGCTACGCTAACAGCCCGGGCATTAGCAGCCACATATAGTAATAACGACTCTTTATCGATCGGCGATGCAAGCACGGGCGGTTCAGCTAGCTGCCTCTTCAGATCCTCGAACTCTTTATCAGCTGCCTCGCTCCAGACAAAGTTATCTGTTTTCTTGAGCTTTTGATATAAAGGGATGGCCTTCTCTCCAAGGCGACTGATAAACCGGCTCAAGGCTGTAATACGGCCAGTCAGACGTTGAACATCAATGATACAGGCCGGTTTAGCCAAGGATGTAATTGCTGCAATCTTTTCCGGATTAGCCTCAATGCCTCTATTTGACACCAGAAAACCCAAGAGCTTGCCTGCCGGGACACCAAAGACACACTTCTCCGGATTGAGCATCATCTTGTAAACCCGGAGATTGTCAAAGGTTTCTCTCAAATCATCTATCAATGTCTCGTCCTTTCTGGACTTTACCACAATATCCTCCACATATGCATGAACATTGCACCCAATTTGCTTATGAAGGCAATTCTGAACACATCACTGGTAAGTTGCCTGGGCACTCTTGAGTCCAAAAGGCATGGAAACATAGCAGAAGGCTCCAAAGGGAGTTATGAAAGCTGTCTTCTCCTGGTGCTTAACTGCCATCTTGATCTGATGATAACCAGAATAAGCATCCAGAAAACACAAACGGTCACAACCTACCATCGCATCAATTATCTGATCAATGCGAGGGAGAGCAAAGGGGTCTGCAGGGCATTCTTTGTTCAAATCTGTGTAATCCACACACATACACCAAGTGTCGTTTTATGTTATCTACAACCGGACATTAACAAATTCCCATCTGCCCATAACCGCGGGCACGGCTTTCGAAAGTTCAAATCCCTGCAGGGGAGT
This sequence comes from Triticum urartu, assembly GCF_003073215.2. Taxonomy (NCBI): domain Eukaryota; kingdom Viridiplantae; phylum Streptophyta; class Magnoliopsida; order Poales; family Poaceae; genus Triticum; species Triticum urartu. The sequence goes on along the minus strand of NC_053025.1, from coordinate 386,956,988 downwards.
CCCAACTTAGCCCATCACAACCTCTCACGGTCAACGAAGGATATACCTTCTCCCGAGACATTCCGATCAGACTCGGCATCCCGGTTTTACAAGACATCCTCGACAATGGTAAAACAAGTCCAGCAACACCGCCCGAATGTGCCGACAAATCCCGATAGGAGCTGCACATATCTCGTTCTCAGGGCACACTCAGATTGTCCAAACTTCCGGTAGGCCATCCCAGAGTTGCCCCTGGTGGCTACCGGCGGCTGACGAGGTGGACCAACACTCAGAGGAGCACTGGCCTAGGGGGTTTAAATAAAGATGACCCTCAGGCTCCGGAAACCCAAGGGAAAAAGAGGCTAGGTGGCAAATGGTAAAACCAAGGTTGGGCATTGCTGGAGGAGTTTTATTCAAGGCGAACTGTCAAATGGTTCCCATTATAACCCAACCACGTAAGGAACGCAAAATCCGGGAACATAACACCGATATGACGGGAACTAGGGCGGCAAGAGTGGAACAAAACACTAGGCATAAGGCCGAGCCTTCCACCCTTTACCAAGTATATAGGTGCATTAAGATAAGAAGATAATATAGTGATATCCCAACAATAAACAATGTTCCAACAAGGAACGATCTCCAATCTTCACCTGCAACTAGCAACGCTATAAGAGGGGCTGAGCAAGGCGGTAACATAGCCAATCAACGGTTTGCTAGGACATGGTGGGTTAGAGGTTTGACATGGCAACTTGGGAGGCATGATAAGCAAGTGGTAGGCATAGCAAAAGAGCGAGCATCTAGCAAGCAAAGATAAAAGTGATTTTGAGGGTATGATCATCTTGCCTGCAAAGTTGTCAGAGTTGACTTGATCCTCGTAAGCGAACTCAAGGGGCTCCTCGTTAGCGAACTCGTCTCCGGCTCTACCCAAACAAGTCAAACAAGCAAAAGGAACACAGTCAACCACGTGCAATGCTCAAACAACATGATGCAAACATGGTATGCTATGCGGGATGCGATATATGATGCATAAGCAAGATTTGACAAGGAATGATTGAACCTGACATCAACTTGGAAATCCAAGAGTGCCACTGGAAAGGTGAGGTGATTTTGGTTGAAATCGATATAAAGATCACCGGAATCGGATGCACGGTTTGGAAATGGCAAGCAAAACAAATATGACACCGGTCTGCGATAATCAGCAAGTGACCAACTAAATGCATCAAGATAAATATGCTATAGCACTCAAACATGACAACAAAATACATGGCAGGGATCCACCCATGATGATTGACAAAACATGAACACTGCGCTACGGCTAATTCATCAATTAACATGTTCAAACAAGCATGGCAAAAATGCAAATGATAACAGATTTCAGACTTAATGAAATTAACACAAGTCTGGAATTTATCATCAGGAAGCACACTTTAGAGCATGAAAAGTACAAGCTACAGGAACTTAACATGGAAAAGCAAGGCATGGCATGAAGCTACGCAAAGAACTTAATAAAAGTACCTTAGTGACCTTGAGCCAAAAGGGATCAGAAAATACAATTGCAAGCATGTGAACATGGCAAAAACATAAACAGATCTCAGACTTTGTGAAAAACTGGAGCATGCAAATCAGTTAACAGGTAGGCATGTTTACGAGCTCGATGCACTCACTATAGAGCATGTCATGACAAACTAAGCATACACCCATCAAGAATACATATCATAGAATCTAGACATGGTAAGAACAACAACATAGCATGCACGGATCAATAGCAACATCCTCGGTAAAATCGCTAACAAGTCAACAATCTGCCAGGATTCATGATATAGCAAAAGTAGAGCTCGATTGACTCCAGCTACGGTGCTCCATAAATGCAAACAAAGACAGGGATGGATAGAGCAGCACAATGTTAAGAAATCATCCATACTGATCATCCTCAAAAAAGGCACGGATCACTAGGAAACAACATGAACATATGGCATACCGACAAAATCAGGACAAGGACTTTGTGAAATTCTAAGTCCCTGAAATCAACATTACCGATTACGCTACTTTGCAAGCTTGTGCTAGTCACCCAAAATATCACAAAAATACATGGTAAGCGCCTCTGTAAAGATGGCATGGTATATAACAAAACACATGTAGAGCTCAGGAGCATATCATGCACACCTTAATCATGGCAAAAATGACAAATAGCTATTTGATGTACCAGATCTGACAAATTTATCACATAGCCCTCTTCCAACAGCATTTCGGGCCTGAAAATGAGATCAAACGAAAATGACGCAATGAGGTGAAATAATGTACTCGTTGAGACGAACATTTTGATATGCTACACACGTAAATCAGAGCTACGGATGCAGAGATACGACATGCCAAAGTTTGCAAAATAATTATGGTTTGAGGGGAAGAAGTCAACCGAGATCTAGATCCAGATCGGGATCCGGGTACTGTTCACGCACTGTAGCAGCTCGAGGTTGCCGGAGCTAAAAGATGTCGCCGGACTTGGGGCTCGCCGGAGGAGAGGCGGCCGGAGATGGGGGTCGCCGGAGCTTGGTCGGCCGGATCCGAAGCTTGGGGACGAGGAGGCCGGCCGGTCGGCAAGGTCGCCGCGGTGGGGCGGCTCGGCCCCGGCGGCAGGGCGGCGGCCGGAGTCAAGGCGCGGCTCGGCGGGGCGGCGAAATGGCGAGGTCGCCGGCGATGGCCCGCGGTGGCCGGAGCAGGGAGGCGGGTGGCGCTCGGCGGCGCGCGGGAAGACGAAGGCGGGCGCGGGCGGCACGGCTTCGGGCCGGGGAGGGCCCCGCCTGGGCCCGGGCGGGCCGGCGCGGCCGAGGCGGCGATGTGGTACCCCCGGGACAGGTGGCGGCTCCGGGTTGGATGGCGGAGGCGGCGGACGTGTCCGGTTGCGGCCGGACGTGTCCGATGGCGCGCGAGGTGATTTTCTAGGGTTTCGCCCGGGATTTGGAATGTGGGGATCTATATATAGGGGTAGAGGGAGCTAGGAGGCTCCAAATGGAGTGCGGTTTTCAGCCATGCGATCGTGATCGAACGCTCTAGACGATGGAAGGGTCTTTGGTGGGTTTTGGGCCAAATTGGAAGGGTGTTGGGCTGCAACACAAACGAGGCCTTCTCGGTCCCTCGGTTAACCGTTGGAGTATCAAACGAAGTCCAAATGGCACGAAACTTGACAGGCGGTCTACCGGTAGTAAACCAAGGCCGCATGACAAGTCTCGGTCCAATCCGGAAATGTTTAACCCCCACACACGAAAAGAGGTAGAAAGGGGCACCGGAGGAGATAGGAGCGCCGGAATGCAAAACGGACAACGGGGAAAATGCTTGGATGCATGAGACGAACACGTATGCAAATGCAATGCACATGATGACATGATATGAGATGCATGACACAGACAACAACACACGGAGGCAAAAACCCGAACCCGAGGAAAATAAAATAACTTAGGCCGGAAACGGCAAGAGTTGGAGTACAGATAAGGTAAATTACATCCGGTGTGTTACAACACTCCCCCACTGTGAAAGGATCTCGTCCCGAGATCTATGATTGGAAAAACGTCGGGTACTCAGAACGGAGGTGATCCTCGCGTTCCCAAGTGGCTTCACGGTCGGAATGGTGTGACCACTTGACTTTGAGGAATTTGATTGACTTATTGCGAGTCTTGCATTCAGTTTCTTGCAGAATAGCAATTGGGTGCTCACGATAAGAGAGGTCTTCTTGGAGATCAATGTCTTCAAAGTTGACAGTGCGGTTAGGAGTCTTGAAGCACTTGCGAAGCTGAGAGACATGGAACACGTCATGCACATTAGCAAAGTTGGAGGGAAGATCGAGTTGATAGGCGGGATCGCCTCTCTTGCTGACGATCTTGAAAGGGCCCACGTATCTAGGGGCAATCTTCCCTTTGATACCGAAGCGACGAGTACCTTTCATTGGAGAGACGCGGAGGTAAACATGGTCTCTGATCTTGAAAGCCAAATCATGATGCTTACTATCATGGTAGCTCTTCTGGTGCAATTGCGCTGCTTTGAGGTTATCACGAATGACTTTGCACATTTCCTCTGCCTGTGTGATCAAGTCATTTCTGAGAAGTTGACGTTCACCGGTCTCTGACCAGTTAAGAGGAGTACGGCACTTCCTACCATAGAGAATTTCAAATGGGGCCTTGCCCGAACTTGATTGAAAACTGTTGTTGTAGGAGAACTCAACATATGGAAGACAATCTTCCCACTTCATACCGAAAGAGATAACGCAAGCCTTGAGCATATCTTCCAGAATCTGATTGACACGCTCGACTTGACCGCTAGTTTGAGGATGAAAAGCTATGCTGAAACGGATGTTGGTGCCCATGGCCTTCTGAAAAGAATCCCAAAACTTGGAGGTAAAGATGCTGCCACGGTCTGAAGAGATCAACTATGGAATGCCGTGCAGAGAGACAATCCGAGAGGTGTACAGCTCCGCCAATTGAGCTGCAGTGATCGACTCTTTGATAGGCAGAAAATGAGCCACGCTTGGACTTTGGAAACCCAGTCACGAAGTCCATCTCAATGTGGTCAAACTTCCATTCTGGAATGGCAAGAGGTTGGAGGAGACCAACTGGTCATTGGTGTTCTGCCTTCACTCTTCTACAGACATCACATTCATTCATGAACTGAGCAATCTCGTGCTTCATTCGTGTCCACCAATAAGCCTGCTTGAGGTCCTGGTACATCTTCATGCTCCCAGGGTGGATGGAGAGGAGAGAATTGTGAGCCTCGTTCATAATGACTTTACGAAGGTCACCTTTAGGCACAACAATGCGATCCTCGAAGAAGAGAGTATCCTTGTCATCAAGGCGATATCACTTGTACTTGGATTGACTCTTGGCGATCCCAATCTTCACCTTCTTCACCATAGCATCAAGAAGTTGAGCCTCACGAATCTGATCTTCCAAAGTAGGAGAGACTTGAAGGTTGACGAGGAAACCTTGAGGAACAACTTTCAAGTTGAGTTTGTGGAAAGCTTCACAAAGCTCGGGTTGGTATGTCTTGAGAATCAAACTGTTGCAGTAAGCCTTCCTGCTCAATGCATCAGCAATTACATTGGCCTTGCTTGGAGTATATTAGATACTCGGATTATACTCTTGAGTCATTTCGACCCAACGAGTCTGCCTGAGGTTGAGATTAGGCTGAGTGAAGATGTACTTGAGACTCTTGTGGTCAGTGAAGATGTCCACTTTTCTTCCCAATAGGAGATGTCTCCAAGTCAAAAGAGCATGCACAACTGCCGCCAACTCGAGGTCATGAGTGGGGTAGTTCTTCTCGTTGGGCTTCAACTAGCGAGAAGTATAAGCCACAACTTTCTTCTCTTGCATCAACACTGCACCAAGACCATGAAGAGAGGAATCACAAAATACCTCGAACGGCTTGGATTCATCAGGAGGAGTCAGAACTGGAGCAGTGACTAATTTCTCTTTCAATGTGTTGAAAGCGATGTCACATTCCGGAGACCAAACGTACTTGATGTGCTTCTAGAGAAGGTTGGAAAGCGACTTCGCGATCTTTGAAAAGTTCTCAATGAACCTTCGACAATAGCTTGCGAGACCAAGGAAGCTGCGGAGTTGCTTCACGTTCTGAGGTGGTTCCCAATTCACAATTGCAGACACCTTCTCAGGATTCACCGCTATGCCCTTGGCAGAGATGATATGCCCAAGGTAGAGAACCTCATCGAGCCAAAACTCGCACTTTGAGAACTTGGCGTAGAACTGATGTTCTCTGAGCTTATCGAGAACAAACGCAAGTGCTTGGCATGATCTTCCTTGTTCTTGGAAAAGACCAAAATGTCATCGAGGTAGACCAAGATGAAGTCATTTGTGTAAGGGTTGAAGATGAAGTTCATCATGCGAGAGAAAGTCGGCAGAGCATTGACGAGGCCAAAAGACATGACAGTGTATTCATATGAACCATAGCTTGTTCTGAAAGCCGTCTTGGGAATATCTTGCTCACGAATTCGAATCCGGTCATAGCCCATACGGAGATCAAGCTTGGAGAATACTTGAGCACCTTTGAGTTGTTCAAACAGCTCGTTGATGTTGGGAAGTGGGTACTTGTTCTTTATAGTCTTCTTGTTCAATGGATGGTAGTCAACACAAAGTCGGTCCATTCCATCCTTCTTCTTCACAAAAAGAACTCCACAACCCCACGGAGAAGAACTAGGTCGGATGAGACCCATTCTCTCTTGAATATCGAGTTGCTTCTTCAGCTCCTTCAACTCTTCAGGTCCAAGCTTGTAAGGACATTTGCAAACAGGTTCCATGCCAGGCTCAAGATCGATGACGAATTCAACTGGCCAGTGCGGAGGCATTCCTGGAAGCTCTTCTAGAAAGACGTCTTGATATTCGCAAACGACTGGAATTTGAGAGATGGCATCCAGTTCACCCTTCTCATTAAGAGAAAACAGATGGATGGTATTATCCTGAGCGGCAAAGACAATTACATCCTCACACGAATGAGTCAATTGAATCTTCCTGGCTGCACAATCAAGCTGAGCCTTGTGCTTAGAAAGCCAGTCCATTCCGAGAATAAGATTAATATCTGAGTTACCAAGGACCATTGGAGAAGCCAGAAACTTGAAATCACCCATCATGATAGAAATATCCGGAATCTCGTAGTTTGCGAGCAAACATTTACCCGGTGGAACAACTGCTAACGGTTTATGCAAAACTTGAGAAGACAACTCATGCTTAGATGCAAAAGGTCTCGAGATGAAACAATGCGATGCACCAGTGTCAAAAAGTACTTTTGCAGGAACATCGTTAACAGGAAGGTTACCCATGATGACATCTGACGAGTCCTCTGCCTAAGCTGCATTCATCAAGTTGATCTTGGCGTGCTTGGGGTTATGCTTGACCACAGCTGTACTTGCCGATCTCACAGGAGGAGGAGGAGGGAGACGCCTCTGATTGAAGCATTTGTTGGCATAGTGACCCTTCTGTTGGCACTTGTTGCATGTGACCTCCGAAAGCGGACGGTGATACGGAGCACTTGATCTTGGAGCTTGAGACGAAGTCTTGTTCTGAAAGCCAGGGTTGGGTGGGTGGGAAGATCCACTGCCACCTTTGCTCTTCTGCTGATAAGGCTGACGGTACGGAGGAGGAGGAAGCCAATACTTCTGCTTCTTAGCCACTTGAGTTGAGGAAAAAGGAGTAGCATCTCTGGCTCGCTTCTTGGAAGCATCGCACTTCAGTTGAGCAGTCTCTTCCTTCATTGCCATGTTGTAAAACTCATCGTACCTCTTGGGCTCAAAGAGGACAAGAGCTAGCTGGATTTCTTCTCTGAGACCACCCCTGAACTGGTATATCATGCTCTTCTCGTCAGGGACGTCTTGCTTAGCAAAACGGGCGAGCTTCTGAAACATCTTGTTGTACTCGTAAACAGACATAGAGCCTTGCTTCAGGTTGTGGAATTCCTCACGCTTGCTTTCAACCACGCTCTGAGGAATATGATGAGCTTTGAAGTCTTGATAGAATTCATCCCAGGTAATCACACGGCCTCCTCTGGAATCTTTGTACTGCTGAAACCATTCTGCAGCTTGGTCTTTGAGTTAGAAGGAAGCGAACTTGACAAAGTCCTCAGGCCTAACGTTACTGCACTCAAAATGCTTGCATATGTCCATGAGCCAATCATCAGCGTCTGTTGCCTCAACACAATTGCTGAAGGTCTTTGGCTAGTTAGCAAGGAACTGGTTGAGTGTAGCAAACTGATTCTAATTGTTGCCATGACCCTGGTTCCGTTGGTTGCGCTCTTGAGGAAGTTGGATGATCAGCTGCGTGTTTGCATTGGTAGCGGCCATCACAGCTTGCCATGCCTCCGGAGGTGGAGGTGGTGGTGGCGGATCAGGATTCGGAGTCATGCGCGTTGGAGGAGCCATCCTGAAGAGGTTGACATCCATTAGCACATTGACAGACAAATATTGAAGCTGAATCAAACGGGTTGAAATTGCAACATATAGTCTTCACATCCAAACAAAATGAACGAATGCATTCCAATTGAAATGGTCACATATCCATAAATTGAGAAGCCACTTAGAATTGAGGTAGAAGAATAAAACCAACAAGGTACGGAACAAGAACGGATACTTGGTGAGGATCACCCAATCTCAAACCAAATATCCACGGAAGCAGGGCTAGAGCTACAAGATTCCCACCTATGAAACTCCCGAACCTTTCCGGTTATGCAATCAGGTGTTGGGGATACAAGGGAAGCATAATATCTCAACCAAATCTAGCAAATCCTACATCCAGCTATATCCATCCTTCTACACTGGGTGGCGTCGAGGTTATCTCACCAACAACTACATAAAAGAGATTTTCGATGTCGGCGAAACTCAGGTATTCCAGAATCTCAACGATAAAATTGTGACGATAGCACCTCGGAGCTCAACTCCCCGGGACACTACCACAACCCCTAAATGACAGGAGGCACCAAGAACAATGTTCTCGTCACAAATCGATCGGAACGATTCCAAGATACCTGCATGATCCTAAATTTTTTTAGTGAAATTTGAGAAGAGAAGAGTCAAAACTCTGCGTCAGGATGCCTTACCAGAGCGATGAAGGGACTGGGGAGTAAAAAGAATTCCTAAACTCTCCAATATATATAATCCTAAATGACTCAAAACATATTTCTAGACTCAACAACGCCAACGATTCGAGCAAGCAGGGGGCTCCTAAGGTCGGGGAAGGCTCTGATTACCAACTTGTAACGCCCTCGATGCGGCTATATCTCCTATGTGTCGAAGCACGACTTAGAGGTATAACCGCATTGAAAGCAATGTCGCAAGTAAGGTAATCTTCACAACAACCCATGTAAATAGATAAAAGGGGTAAAGGTACATAGTTGGCTTACACTCGCCACGTCACACAAATACATGAATAACATTACAATCATCCAATACACTCATGGTCCGACTACGGTACCAAAATAAAAGATCAACCCCCACATGCGACAAAGTCCCCGATCGCCCCAACTGGGCACCACTACTGATCATCTGGGAAAGTCACATAGTAACGACGAGAGTCTTCATCGAACTCCCACTTGAGCTCAAGCGCATCGCTTGGAACGGTATCATCGGTCCCTGCATTAGGTTTTGGAAGTAAACTGTGAGTCACGGGGACTCAGCAATCTCGCACCCTCGTGATCAAGACTATTT
>NC_053025.1:386843507-386946669 GCF_003073215.2 Triticum urartu | reverse complement strand
ATACTCCAATGTCACCTCAAGTATCCGTGGGTATGATTATATGATATGCATCACACAATCTCAGATTCATCTATTCAACCAACACAAAGGACCTCAAAGAGTGCCCCAAAGTTCTACCGGAGAATCACGACAAAAATGTGTGCCAACCCCTATGCATAGGTTCATGGGTGAAACCCGCAAGCTGATCACCAAAACATATATCAAGTGAATCACGTGGTATCCCATTGTCACCACAGATACGCACGGCAAGACATAGATCAAATGTTCTCAAATCTTTAAAGACTCAATCCGATAAGATTACTTCAAGGGGAAAACTCAATTGATTACAAGAGAGTAGAGGGGGAGGAGAAATATAAGATCCAACTATAATAGCAAAGCTCGCAATACATCAAGATCGTGCCAAATCAAGAACACGAGAGAGAGCGAGAGAGAGAGAGAGAGAGAGAGATCAAACACATAGCTACTGGTACATACCCTTAGCCTCGAGGGAGAACTACTCCCTCCTCGTCATGGAGAGCACCGAGATGATGAAGATGGCCACCGGAGAGGGATTGCCCCCTCTGGCAGGGTGCCGGAACGGGTCTAGATTGGTTTTCGGTGGCTACGAAGGCTTCTAGCGGTGGAACTCCAGATCTATTGTCCTCCCGGATGTTTTTAGGGTATATGGAGATATATAGGCGGAAGAAGTATGTCAGGGGGGCCACGAGGGGCCCACGAGGGTGGAGGGCTTGCACTAGTGAAAGTACGAGCCCTAGGCCTTGTTTCAACACATTGCAATACCGTTTACGCTCACTTTTACCACTTGCTACCTTGCTATTTTTATATTTTCAGATTACAAAAACCATTATCTACTATCCATATTGCACTTGTATCACCATCTCTTTGCCGAACTAGTGCACCTATACAATTTACCATTGTATTGGGTGTGTTGGGGACACAAGAGACTCTTTGTTATTTGGTTGCAGGATTGCTTGAGAGAGACCATCTTCATCCTACGCCTCCCACGAATTGATAAACCTTAGGTCATCCACTTGAGGGAAATTTGCTACTGTCCTACAAACCCCTGCACCTGGAGGCCCAACAACGTCTACAAGAATAAGGTTGTGTAGTAGACATCAAGCTCTTTTCTGGCGCCGTTGCCGGGGAGGTTAGCGCTTGAAGGTATATCTTTAGATCTTGCAATCGAATCTTTTAGTTTCTTGTTTTATCACTAGTTTAATCTATAAAAGAAAATTACAAAAAAATGGAATTAAGGTTGCCGCATATGCTTCATCTTTTTAATGTGTTTTGTGAAAATAAGGATTCCGATAATTGTGCCAAAGTGTTAGAAGAAGAATGCATTAGAATGTTTGGCAGTAAATCTTTGTATGAGGAGCATGATTGCAATGTTGTTAGTATGAATTCCTTGGATATCAATGATGCTAATCATATGCAAAGCCACAAGCTTGGCGAAGCTATGTTTGATGAAGATTATATTTTTTGTCCCACAAGTTTTGATGAGCAAATTTATTTTGATGATAGCATGCCTCCTATTTATGATAATTATATTGATTAAAGTGGGTTTGGAGAGGTCATGACTTTAGTTAATGTTAATCCCACTATTTTGTAAGAGTGTCAACTTTGCATACTTATAGATCATGAAAAAAATGCTTTATGTGATGGTTATATTGTTGAATTCATTCATGATGCTACTGAAAATTATTATGAGGGAGAAATATATGCTCATAGGAATTGTAATAATATCAAGTTTCCTCCTATGTGCTTAAAATCTTGAAGTTATGCTTGTTTTGCTTTCCTATGCATGTTGATTCTTGTTCCCACAAGATGTTTGATCACAAAATTCCTATGCATAGGAAGTGGTTTAGGCTTAAATGTGCTAGTTATATTCTTCATGATGCTCTCTTTATGTTTCAATTCTTATCTTTTATGTGAGCATCATTGAAATCACCATGCCTAGTTAGGGGCGTTAAACGATAGTGCTTGTTGGAAGGCAACCCAATTTTATTTTTGTTCCTTGATTTTTGCTCCTGTTTAGTAATGAATAATTCATCTAGCCTCTGTTTAGATGTTGTTTTATGTTTTAATTAGTGTCCGTGCCAAGTAGAACCTTTGGGAAGACTTGGGTGAAGTCTTTATGATCTTGCTGTAAAAAACAGAAACTTTAGCGCTCACGATATTAGCTACTAGTTTTTACTGGGGAGTGCGATTAAGTTGATTCTTTTTGAAGATGATTAATAGATAAATTACTCACGTCCAGAAATTTATTTTAGAATTTTTGGGGTTCCAGAAGTATACGTTTGATTCAGATTACTACAGACTGTTCTGTTTTTGACAGATTCTGTTTTCTATGTGTTGTTTGCTTATTTTGATGAATCTATGAGTAGTATCGGAGGGTATGAACCATAGATGAGTTGGAATACAGTAGATATTACACCAATATGAATTTATAATGAGTTCACAACAGTACCTAAGTGGTGATTTACTTTCTTATACTAACGGAGCTTACGAGTTTTCTGTTAAGTTTTGTGTTGTGAACTTTTCAAGTTTTGGGTAAAGATTCAATGGACTATGGAATACGGAGTGGAAAGAGCCTAATCTTGGGGATTCCCAACGCACCCCAAGGTAATATTCAAGGACAACCAAGAGCCTAAGTTTGGGGATGCCCCAGAAGGCATCCCCTCTTTCGTCTTCGTTCATCGGTAACTTTACTTGGAGCTATATTTTTATTCACCACATGATATGTGTTTTGCTTGGAGCGTCATTTTATTTTATTTTCTTTTGCTTTCTGTTTGAATAAAATACCAAGATCTGAAATTATTAAATGTTAGAGAGTCTTCACATAGTTGCATAATTATTCGACTACTCATTGATCTTCCCTTATATCTTTTGGAGTAGTTTGTCATTTGCTCTAGTGCTTCACTTATATCTTTTTAGAGCACGGCGGTGGTTTTATTTTAAAGAAATAGATGAACTCTCATGATTCACTTATATCATTTTGAGAATCTTTAGAACAACATGGTAACTTGTTTGGGTCATAAAAGTAGTCCTAATATGATAGGCATCCAAGATGGGAATAATAAAAACTTTCATATAAAGTGCATTGAATACTATGAGAAGTTTGATACTTGATGATTGTTTTGAGACATGAAGATGGTGATATTAGAGTCATGCTAGTTGAGTAGTTGTGAATTTGAGAGATACTTGTGTTAAAGTTTGTGATTCCCGTAGCGTGCACGTATGGTGAACCGTTATGTGATGAAGTTGGAGCATGATTTATTTATTGATTGTCTTCCTTATGAGTGGCGGTCGGGGACGAGCGATGGTATTTTCCTACCAATCTATCATCCCGGCGCTCTCCATGACGAGGAGGGAGTAGTTCTCCCTCGGGGCTGAGGGTATGTACCAGTAGCTATGTGTTTGATCTCTCTCTCTCTCTCGTGTTCTTGATTCGGCACGATCTTGATGTATCGCGAGCTTTGCTATTAAAGTTGGATCTTATGATGTTTCTCCCCCTCTACTCTCTTCTAATGGATTGAGTTTTCCCTTTGAAGTTATCTTATCGGATTGAGTCTTTAAGGATTTGAGAACACTTGATGTATGTCTTGCATGTGCTTATTTGTGGTGACAATGGGATATCACGTGATCCACTTGATGTATGTTTTGGTGATCAACTTGCGAGTTTCGTGACCTCGTGAACTTATGCATAGGGGTTGGCACACATTTTCGTCTTGACTCTTCGGTAGAAACTTTGGGGCACTCTTTGAACTTCTTTATGTTGGTTGAATAGATGAATCTGAGATTGTGTGATGCATATCGTATAATCGTACGACAGATACTTGAGGTGACTTTGGAGTATCTAGGTGACATTAGGGTTTTGGTTGATTTGTGTCTTAAGGTGTTATTCTAGTACGAACTCTTGAATAAATCGATCAAAAAGAATAACTTTGAGGTGGTCTCGTACCCGACCATAATCTCTTCGTTTGTTCTCCGCTATTAATGACTTTGGAGTGACTCTTTGTTGCATGTTGAGGGATAGTTATATGATCCAATTATGTTATTATTGTTGAGAGGACTTGCACTAGTGAAAGTACGAGCCCTAGGCCTTGTTTCAACACATTGCAATACCGTTTACGCTCACTTTTACCACTTGCTAACTTGCTGTTTTTATATTTTCAGATTACAAAAACCATTATCTACTATCCATATTGCACTTGTATCACCATCTCTTCGACGAACTAGTGCACCTATACAATTTACCATTGTATTGGGTGTGTTGGGGACACAAGAGACTCTTTGTTATTTGGTTGCAAGGTTGCTTGAGAGAGACCATCTTCATCCTATGCCTCTCACGGATTGATAAACCTTAGGTCATCCACTTGAGGGAAATTTGCTATTGTGCTACAAACATCTGCACTTGGAGGCCCAACAACGTCTACAAGAAGAAGCTTGTGTAGTAGACATCATGCTTCTGGTGGAAATAATTACCGCTGTCGTCGACTAGACTCGGGGATTTGCCGCTGAGCACGCTCGTCGAGTGAACGCTGAAGATTCTCCAGTCGAGTGCGTTCAGCCAAAGTGGCTAAACGCTCTGCCTCCAAGGCCCGAGCCTCACAGGTCTCTCCAACAATGGGCGTGTGCAGGGCCTCCATATTGCGGTTGTGAAGTTCCTCCCTCTGCTGAGAAGAGAGAATTTCGGGATGATACTCTTCATGAATACGCGACGGCTCGCCGCCGCCTTCATTGCCGCCGTTGCGACGCATGCCAGGCGGGCTACGGGGCGTGTCGACCATCAGGACTTCTGCAGCGGGGTCGCTGTTGTCGCACTCAGATGAGGTCTCGATGGAGCCAGTCGAACAGGTCGTAGAGTGTTCATCGGGCTCAACTGCCGCAACTTGGGGGGTGGCCGACTGACATGCCACCGCGTGCTTCACCCACCTCTGAATCCGTGACCGACTGGATCACTTGCAACGGCATACAGCAGGGAGCGAGGGTACCGTGGGGGCCGACCGATACTGGGTCGACGGCTACCACAGCAGGACGCCGTGAACGCACGCACGAAAGTGCGTCGCTCCACGGACAGGGAGCGTCTCGACGTCGAGAGGAGCTTCCTGAAGCCAGGCGGAGTCGTCGGTGATGAAGACAAGCGCGCTGAGACGGATCTCGCGGCCCTCAGCTAGACCTCCACCGGAAACCATGATGAAAAGAGTCGAAGAAAATTGCGACCTCACCGGAAAGTCGCTAAGACACCTGCCCCATGGTGGGCGCCAACTGTCGTGGTTCTAAGTCTGATAGTAAAGTAGGGGGTAAGAATGTAGAGGCAAGATCCTAGCTATGGTGAGATTGTGCACATGAGATGTACGAGTTCAGGCCCTTCACGGTGGAAGTAACAGCCCTACGTCTCGGTGCCAGGAGGCTCGGTCGATTAGAATATGCGTGAAGTTACAGGGGGTGTGAACCCCTGTGCGAGAGGAAGGGGTGGCTTATATAGAGTGCGTCGGACCCCTCCAGTCCTCAATTACACAGGGTTTAAGGTACATAAAGATGGATGTTACTGATAACGTCAGCAATAAAGATACATGAATGACTATTAAGTCTATAAGGTAACGCCGGACCGTTGCCATACAGAGTGACCTTAGACCTTCTAGTTGTCGAGTGATTCTTGTCGCAGTCGAGTGTTCGCTCCTTTGTCGAGTGAACTTGAGTCTTCCGAGTGGAGTGTTTACGGTCGAGTGAATGATGGTATCCCTCGAATGCTTACGACTTTAAGCCAGTGTCCTTGGGGAGGGTGTCTAGGTCAGGCCTATGACCCTACCCTAGGTACATGTCTTCGTCAGCATACAACCCAAAATTTCTAGCCAGATTGAAATTAATTTAAAAACTAAACATACCTTAATTTAAATCCAATTAAAATATCAAAATCCGAAAGAAAAAAGTATTTTGGAACTAATTGCATGTTTCCTGTTTTTTTTCATTTTACAACCCATTTCTTATTACTTATAGCCCATTTCTTATTACTTATAGCCTATTTTCTGAGCAAGCCCAAATGCATCCCTCCTCGTCTTGATAGATTTCCGGCCTAGTAGGGCATAGAAAAGCAAGTAGGTCTACATTAGTTATTTTGCAAAAAAATAGCTAGGCTAGCCATTTTCAGAAAGGAAAAGAAATTGGGCTGGTCATGTGGTAAACATATGAAATAATAGCCTCGGCTAGACGGGCCACAGCTCCGGCACAACCCAGTTGGTACCCTTCACCGTCCCGAAAACAAAAAAAATTACTACGCGTGCTGCTTGGTCCCGGGTGTTTGCCGCTCCTTGTGCAGTTATCTCGCTTATTGACTACGTTGACAGTGGCGTGTGACCCAGATGTCAGGAAAAATCAGAAGGAAGCCTTGTGGGTCACTTGCTTGCCTACTTCCATGATCCTTGTGGGTCCCTACTATCATCCTCACCATGTACAGTCATCTCCTTATTCCTCTCGGTTGTTGACCATGTTGACAACACCGGAGGACGGCGCCGCGGCTAGCGAACCAAGGCGGAGGACGATGGTGAGGCCTCAGACGGGAACGAATGGGAGCCGGGGAAGATGCGCAGAGTTTTAGGGTGCGATGTGGCCACGATGCGTGCGCGGCAGCACATATAGCCGTGGGAGGCGGAAGTAGGCGGTCCCGCCGGCGTTGGTTTGGCTTTTGCGGCTGGAGGAAGAAGAGACTGAAGAAACACGACAGACGTTGAATGTCAATCCAACGGTCAAGGTTGGCACAATCATTTGTTGAACAAGCCGACACCAAGCAGCATACTTTTTTATATATAGGAAGAAAAGAAAAACTGGGCTCGTTCTCCAGATAAAATTCCCGAAACTATGACCATTTGATCTTGTGTCGCAACTAAAACTACGAGGAAAATGCATTCGTTTGATGTCCTCCTCCCAAGGAACGTTCGCCACATAAGTGACTAGCACCCTTGGTTTTCAACCGAGAGGTCTTGGGTTCGAGTCCCAGGAACCCTCAATTTTCTCCTCCTTCCTCACGAAAAAAGAAGATCAAAGACTTTAGAAGGCGTACAGAACAAGTTAGTGTACCAGTAAAGAGGTGTTGCTGAGTTTTAGAAAAAAGAGAGACATTCTTCTATAGCTAGTTAGAATCCAAACCTGTAGCGACCCAATCCCAATGGATCGAAGTCTCTGTGCTTAAGTGTCATCCCTGGATCGGTATGCTGACACACACAGTACTCGAAGATTTATAACAGAGTTCAATAACATACTTAGTACATTGAGTGTCTCAAAAAGAGTATTTATTACAGTAATCACTACTAGGAAAAGGCTTACTAGTGGCGCACCTTTTTGACCATTAATGGCGCACTACAGGTGCGCCACTATTATCACGCGACTAGTAACATATACTAATGGTGCACCCCTGGTGCGCCATTAGTATACCATACTATAGTGGCGCACCAGGCAGTGCTCCATTAGTAAGTCACACGGTGCGCCATTAGTATGCCTCCCAGGGGGCATATTTACCTTGTGCTCTGGGTTACTAATGGCGCACTAACAGATAATGCGCCACTAGTATTTTTTATAGCACTGCGCCACTAATGTGATGTTTGGTTCGCCACTAGTATGAATATTAAGAATTATATTTTTTATTTTTTGATATTTGCACAGGTTACAAAATATATTACTGCACAGAATATAGACAGCACAACCTATAAATAGCAGATTCATCAAATACAATAGAAGATTAGTCTCCGAATACAATTCATCATATTAGTCTCCAAATTCAAAAGACCGAACAAAGTTAGAACATTACAAGTCTCGAGACCACGAGTAGCGAGTTTGTCGAAAGTAATACTGCATTCGGAGATAATTGAGAGATGTGTCCTCTCTTATCTCTGTGCTACTGCTACTAATATGCCTAAACATGACTTAGATTGAACTGAGGCAACATGTGGTGCATGTCGAAAGTAATACTAATCCTAACTTGATCAAGTTTGTATTGTACTACTTTCGACATGCACCACATGCATGTTGCCTTCACTTCAATCCAATCCATGTTCATTTCACCCACAGATATATAATAACTCTTCATGCCCGCATCATGCATCATCATAATAACAAGTCCTACTAATCATCATCATACAACTTCTACTCGTTATTAATAACAAGTCATACGATCATCATCCTCATAGTCATCGAACCAACCCTACTTAATTGTTCTTAGCACATGATCATCAGTATTAGGTAGGACCTAAATACCATCTTCATGGTAAAATAGCATAAAACAAAATAGACCCTGACTCTCCATTATGGAGAATGGAGATCATCCTGTCTCCAATTCTTACGCCTCGCTTCCTTTTGCTTCCAAGAACCTCCTTACGATTGTCCATACATTTTTTCCATCCTTTGACTTGCATGTCTCCATTTCTTTTAGGAATCTGGTATGGAAATTTGAGATTCGTAGGATGACCTGGCTGTATGTTCAAAACATTAAGGCTACCTTTCTGATACATCAAATGAGGCACACAATTCTCTGGGATTATCTGTTGAAAAACATAGTAATAACTTCATAGCTAGCAATGATGTACTAGTTTTAGAAGTATGCAAAAGATACACGAATGCCGTAATAGTAAAAATCTTACCAGGGTATCTCCAAGGTAGTTACCGTAGTTGAACACATGCACTAGTGGCACGTATTGACCATAATGTTGAGGAGTTTGATTGTAGATACTGTAATTCTCAATGTCAGTACAAAATCCGACCAGATGATTTTTCTCCTTATAAGTTAATTCGGAGCCATTGGTGTAGTGGGTTTTGTCTACCATCTCCCGCACATTCGTTGAAGAATGAAAATAAGCTGTCAATGAAATAAGTTGTCAACTATTTTAAAATGAACAATATAAATTAGTTAATAACTAGCAAAAATGCCCATGCGTTGCACCGGGTGCAAAATAAATAAATATATGCTTAAAGAGTTGGAAAAAATACCACTTAAACAACTTTGCAAGTAATCAAACAACCATAACATAACAACATTGTTCGAACAATTCATATTTTTAGGTATGTCCCATAGCTTTCTCAAAGAATGATCATGGTTGGTTGTCAATTAGTGCTCAGTGTTGAATAACAATGATACAACTAACCAACAAAAACGGACTTGCTACTTAAATTGGTTCATGGTTAAAAGAACAGAGCCCTTAGTTCTCAAATATAAAGATGGACATCAACACACAGGTCATGAGCCAATCCAAAGCATGGCTTGTAGAATTAATTAATAAAATGGAATATCTGTATATACAAAGGCCGCCTAGTGGAAATCTAAAAGATTATTAACAGTCTAACCATCGGAGGGGCCTAAAGAGGGGGGTTCGAACTAAGTTAATTAAAAAGGGGCTAAGAAGGAAAGCGGAAAGAAAGTACAACAAAAGAGAGCCCGAGCAGTGACATCTGTTCTTCGGAACAAACAGTTTCACCCTGTTCTTAGGAGCTCGAACTTGACATATAACAAGTGAATTACATAGCCACACGAGACTTTATTTATGCATTTTTATGGCATAAACAAATCTTCATAGACCCAATATCTGAACCATGCAACATTTCAATATAGCTTAATTTTCCTGAATAACTATTTTCAATAGAATTAGTTATGACATGCATACTTAGTTACTACACCCTTCTTATTCTTCATTGTAGATTCTCAGGAAGCCCACAAGGAAGTATTATCCCTGTCTCTTGCTCTATGCGTCTCTTCAACTCTATTAGAATTCAAATTTGGCCCTATTTTTCCGGAGATGGTTTTTCCTAGCAAATCCCTGCATAAACAAACATTCTTCAAAATCTAAGTATGGAATGCTTATTTGTTTAATTGGTAGAGAAAATCACTTCATAATCTCCTCTAGGCATTACAGCAAACACGTGGTACACAACAGAAATCAACATATGTACCTTAGCAAGAAAGGGTAATGCTTCATTGTCTACGCACTTGGCACCATTGTTTTGGGCACATGTGGCTCTTTGAAATATATCATCCTAAACATAACAATTTAGATACTAACATATTTGGTTGCTTAATACTTTGATACATGGAAAGAAGAATGTTTCATTTTGACACATTTAGTTCTGTTGTGGACCATGAAATAATATTGCAGCCACTAATTAAATCATGCAGTCAAATTGGTATGAAAGCATAATTATGAATCTTCCCATTAAAGATTAAAATGCGATATAATTCTAGGCTGACAACAATAAAAGAAGCAGTACAGATCAACCAAAATGCGAAATTCAACAGAAGAGTGCAAGTTTCAAGAATCTGGAAAGAGATTATGTAGTACAATATTTAAGGATCCTCTAGGACCTCCTGCAGGTAGAACTGTCATCTGCATCATCTACTAACTCTACTAAAAAATGAAGCTGCTCGTGTGTCAGCAGTTGTCACTGAATTTTTAGATGACCGGCAATAAAGTTTGCTGCTTAATTTTGGACTACTAAGTTTAAGTTTTTCCATGTGTGTAGGTGTAGCAGGTAACAGCTCTGAACGCTGAAAAAAAGAATAAAAATCGAATCCTTTCTCCATGCCCTCACAATGCCTATGAATTTCACATAGTGTTCGTTTAAACAACACACACATTGTCCATTCAAAAAGAGGTGGAATAAAATTAAATCTAAACCGAACTTGACAAATTTTTTAATTCAGAGCCTTTGTACAGCTGACAATGGATCATCGTATACAACAAGATCCAGTAAGTAATGCAAGAGCACACACATACATAAGAGTCAAAAAACTGATTAGAAGGCATGACCTACATGGATAGACTGAGGTCTCTGCAGTGCAAGGATTAAAAAATGGTAGCAACATGCCAAAGACAACGACAGTCAAGGATGGCATCCCCTTCTTCCATTTGGTGGTCCATGCTCTCTGCAATCCCGGAAGAACATACCTTGAAAGGCTGAAATCAGGAGTAAAGAACATATCAAAAGGGTTCAGAAATAGAAAGCAGAAAATTCAAGAGTCAGTACAAAAACAAAATAGGTCTTTGTATCATAAACTCTGTATATCCAAATCACTAAGAATATCCTCTGCTCTACTACTCCTTCAACTTCGAGGACGCCTCGCATGTTGCGCCTCTTACTTCTAATAAACACATGAAAGAATCAGCATTTATGCGTTGAATAAAAAAGATCCCCACGAAACATACCAAAGGGCGATGTAGTGGGACTCAGATCCTGCTGCCCCACAGTATGGAAAAAGGAAGAAAGAAGTTTATTCTAACACGATTATTGGCCCCAATTTCCTCAACTTTGCGCACAAATTGTTCGAAGGAGTAATATGGGATCAAGTAAGAGTGCCAGTTTAGCGTCAAGCTTGATAAGATTGCAAAGGTCCTCCAGCTGGCATCAAGACAATAATTCAAATTTAGGAGGCCATCAAAAATCAGAATAAGTATAAGTGTGCAGTGAGCAACATCGGGCTACAGTCTCTACTGTTTATGAGACCCAAGTTTTATGAGAAGAAGGCAAATTAGAACTATAACACCTGCTTAACATCCTGAATATCATGTTGCCAACTTGTGAAATAAAGCTTTTGAACTAACATTAGCTACGTAGGTACATCTCCTGGATGTTGTTGAGACTGAGATAATGATGGTCATAAAAAAGAGAAGTGAGAACATTACTTCTTACTTTTTACTCATAAAGTTTGCAAAGTTTTAATGACGAGGAGGTACAAACATAGAGAAGTTCTATCATCCAAGAAGGTGCATGTACGTAAACTTTGCTCACATGTTCCAAGCAGTATTGAGCCACACGTCTGGTTCCAATCCTTAGAACAATTGGACTGCAATGCCTGCGGATTTTCACTTGATGAGATTCTGTTTTCTAAGATTAAATACAAACAAAAAAAGACATTCACCTCCAATTAAATTGATCGGGAGTTGCCTTGGTCTTCAAATTTAAAATGTAAAACATGAATATGTATGTATGCTGCTTCGACAAATCTAGTTCAAGGGCTGTTGGTATGGTTCTTCCTATTAGGAAAATTGAACATAGAGGAGGAATCTGCAAACTTTATATTTCATCTTGCATTCTCTTTTTACATGCAGATAAAAAATGAAGTAAATACTTTTAAGCGATAAGTGTTACCTTGGATTTCTACTCGTAAATCTGGGCGTATTTCATGTAGCTAGCATTTTGAATGCGTGAGATTATATGTGGCTGTGCCTGCGAGCCTGTCAGTCAGAATTCAGAAGCCTGGGTCGTGAAAATGCACTGTTGATTGGATGTGTACTAACTGCTGGAGCTAAAATGGTCGTAGATCTTCTTGTGCCTTAACTCATCACATGCAGTCCTCCTGCATAGTTCGAAAAAAGAAATAATTCACAAAACAATACTGAGGAAGACATATAATGGTAAGATAAGAACATCTAGCTAGCCAGCGGCTGAAGGACTCATTCAGTTAACTGGCTTGTAATCATCACCCAGTCGCTCCCAAAATTATTCAGTACAGGGCCAAAATCACAATCGTCAGTCTCATGCAAATCCTTAATTTCCCATACCGTTGAACACTCATCAGGACTAAATAAATTATGAAAAAAATCAAGTAAACATAGTTACTTGCTAGTGCTTGCTGAACGGTTTGAGGCATTGGGCATGGGGAGGGAATCTCACCAGATGAGGAGGTCCTGCCGAAGGAGGGGATCCCACAGGTCTTCATGCCTCGATCCGGCCAGAAGGAGCAGCCGTCATGACAATGGCAGGGTCGCTCCCGCAACCTTGTAGCCTGCTAGAGCAATGACAATAATGTTGATACACCAGATAAGAAGCGCAAGCCCTTGAGAGCAGTCTGCTTGCCAGAACAATTAATGAATTAACCTCTTGAAGTCGGACAAGCACGTTGACACACAAGTTAAGAAGCACAAACCTTAAGAGCGGTCTGCTTGCGCAAGATATCATTGGAGTTGAACATGACTGAGGTAATCCAAATCATTACGAAGAAACCTACACAATATAAACTCAATTGGAATGAGGAACTCGCCATCATCTTCTGACCAGCAACTCTCTGCAGTATTTGGATCGAACCAAACTCGCGTCACAAATTCAGGCGTATAGCCTGATGAGGGAAACCTCACGCTTCATAGAGAAGAAAGAGGTAGGTGCTGCACGCAGATTCGCGTACCTTGCAGGTGCTGGCGGATGAAGACGCCGAGGAGGAGCAGGGAGAAGGGCAGCGCGTGGTCCACCAACCTCGCCAGACGCTGCACCTCATAGCCGTGGTACGGCGAGTCCCCCCTCCCGCCGCCCGCGCCGGCCTCGAGGCCCCCCACGCCGCGGGGGCCTCCTCGTCCGTGAGCTGCTGCCCTCCCGCGTCCCCCGCCGGCGCCAGGCGCGTTGTCGGCCCCGGAGATCCGAATCGACCCCTTCCTGTCGGCCCCCGCGCTGGGGCCTGCCGCCTCCGGCCTGGGCCCGCAGGACGCCCGAGGAGTTCTTTGGGGGTGAGCTCCTCGCGCGGACACAAACGGCCGGAGCATGGGACGCCCCCCTCCCCCCAATGCCATGGCGTACCGGCCAGCCGTCATGCTCCAAGCCCCGGCCGCCTTCCTTCCAGATTCGCTGCCTACGCGCCATTCCCCACCGGATTCATCGAGATCCGACAGTTCCTCGTCGTCGGCAGTGGCAGGCCACGGGTCGCCGGCAGTGGAAGGCTGCGCGTGTGGGGGCACTCGGGGTAGGGGTAGGCGCGCCAGCGGGGTGGGCGGCGGTGGCCAGCGGCGAGCGGTGAGGCAGGGTGGGGCGTGGCAGCAGGCGGCGACGCGCTGGAGGTGTCGGGGAGGCAGGATGGAGCGGTTGCTTGTTTTTTTTCTTTTATCTCACACGCAACGGTTTGGGTTACTAACATGAGGACTGCGGGTTGAACTGTCAAAAACTATAGGGACTCTTTTACAAAAGCGTCGCAATGGTGAACCCGAAGATTCAATCCGTGCTTTATTATTAGGTAAAGATAAAGATTAACTATGTTTGAGAAACTCACATAGCGGTAGAACTAGAGGCGTATCAATAAGGACCCAAATGTCCATATTGTCTTGGTCGATGTCAGGATCACCAAGATCCATGGTGACAAGCATACCCTCATCAAAACTATACATCTTGCAAAATGTTTCCCAATTTTTGCAACCAAAATGGGTTACGCTTCCAGAATTATACATATTTACTTCAAAATTCACATCATGATGAGTCCTTAGGTGAATTTTCTTTGTTTCATAATAACTTTCATGGTGTTCAAAATCCATCCTCTCCAAGACATAATGCCTCGCATGGCATGGGATAAGCTATACTCGAATTGTAAAAGATGAAAATTACACGTTGAAATAGTTGAAGTCATGCTTAATTATGAAAAAAAAACACTTGTCGTCGTTGTGTACCGTTTCAACTTCGAATGTCTCCTCGAGCTTAATGCTGAAGCGTCGATCATCGTCCAGGTGAGGCCTGTCGCACAGACCTTAATCGTTGTGGCACCAGCCGCACTCCCCCGGGAGACTTTCATCGTCCGATGACGACATTTCCTATGTTCATAATTCAAAACTACATCATCTCTTGCGTATGATGACTTGTGCATTTTTAGCCAGGCCCAGTGGAGTTGGCCTAAAAACATTTCTTTCTTTAAGCCTGCTACATCCATATTAGGGTTTACCGATGACGAGCAACTAACATTAGTAGGTCATCCTACCAGATTAGGGTTTATCGATGACGGGCAACTGACATTAGTAATAACTATGAGTTGATATCACACTTCTATATGTATAACACAAGAGGCAGTTGATCCTACTTAATTAAGTACTAAGATACCCCGGCCCATGCATTAATCGCAAGTACCCCATGTTTTCTATTTTTAGCAAAGTCATGCTAAAATTCACGGAAAAATTCAACATGAGATTTGCTGAAAATAGGACATATGGAGTACTCGAATTTGCCGGAACGGAAGTTAATCGACATTCCGGCAAACTCAAGGGCCTCTCGGAGTACCTGCAAAATCATCACGACACGATGGTCGGAGACAAAACCCAGCAAACTAGCAAAGTTACTGACGTGTTTACAGAAATTGTTTTCTGTAAAAGATGATCATCATCTTTACAAGTCTTTCTCAATGTGATCACACAAACAAAGCAGCACCACAATGTGCCTCTACTTTCATATGGATGAAAAGGCCACAGACCATATGGTCCTCTGCTTTCTTATGGACAAAATAAAAGTTCACACATATAAATGGAAATGAAAAAGGATAGTAGGAAATGAAAAAGAATTATGCTCAAAGAACAATGGTAACATGAAAGATGATAAGTATATTTGAAACAAGAAAACAAGACATGCATAGGCTATATTTGAAACAAGATATCCTGCCAATCTTTGTTAACTGAAGCTAAGATGATAAGTATATCTAGAGTGCATTAGCTATGGTTCTTATCTAGCTAAAATAAAAGGAGAAAATTGCTTATTTACACCTCACAAATATTTTGGCTTGTTGATCTAGGTAGAAGGCATTTTTATCATCGGTGCTAGTCAGATCTGAACCTTACATCAAATAAACTTCTCAATGTTCACTGAAATTTAGAGAATAGATTGAGAGAGATAGCAGCAGCAAGAAGTTGAGGTTCACACTCTGAAGAGGAACAACAGGGGTGCAAGGAGATGGAGTAGAAGCAGTAGAGAGCGGCAGCAAGCAGTAGAGAGCAGCGGCGCACCATCTCCAAAAAGAGACACCTCTCAGCATCATCATCAACATCCAAGGAGGAGCTGCATGACACCATCTCCAAAAAGAGACCACCACAAAGCCAGAATGCTTTGCTTTCTTAATCTTCTTACTCCTCCTTTTAACACAACCGTAAAGCTACCACCACCTAAATAAGAAACACCTCCTTGGATATGCTAAAACCACAAAATGATCACGGCAGTGTGTTTGTGGAATCCGTGCATGTGCCAAGATATGCTAAAACTTAGCTCAACAACCAACAGAAAGTAACTTAGCCCAAGAACAAGCTTTGTGAAAACCAATAAGTCACACATATAAAATCACCTTTGTGAAAACAGTCCACACCAGAACAGAGTCCACTCACATAAGTCACACATTATGTCGATTCAACAACTACTACCCTTTACACTAGCATTGATAGAGCCCGATCAGTCAAAAATTACATAAAAACCATCGTAAAAGAACTTGTGTATAGAAAAATCTCAAAAATTAAACAATTAGTAAATGATGCATGTTCTATGAACCCTGAACATGTACATTGGGAACTATTAAAAAAACTGAGAAAACATTATGCATGCTCTCTGAACATGCACATTGAAGAATGAAAAACAACTATCTGGTGAGGGCACTTTTGTTCTGAATTCATTAAGAATGACAAACAACTATCTGGCCATTAGCAGCAGCACTAGCTAGGGGCAGCAGGCAGCACTAGCAAAGAAGTAGCGGCGCAACAAGCAAGAGCAGCAGCAATGCAAGAGCGGCGGCGACGGCAAGAGCAGCATGAAGCAAAAGCAGCAGCAGCAGCGACGCTATAGGCAGAAGCAGTAGCAGGCGAGCAGCAGAAGCAGAGTAGCAGCAACGGGCGTGCGCGAGGCGCAACCAGGAGAGGGCGTGAGCGGCTGCGGGCGACAACAGGCACGTGGGGGCACGGTGCAGCAGCGGCAGCAAGTCAACGGTGACCTCGGGGATGGCAAACGACGACGAATCGAGGCAAAGTAAAGGGGGTCCGGAGGAGAAGCTCACCACGAAGCCGGGGACGTGGTCGGGGAGGCCAGGGACGGACCAGAGCGAGACGGGGCCGGGGACGTGGTCGACGTGGTCGGGGAGGACGACGGCGATGTACAACGACGAGGCCACGCACAGGAAGAGACGGCGAGAGGTGGTTGCTGCTCGTCGGCGAGGTGGATGCACTGCTGCTTCTCCTTGTCGGCGGGGGGTCGGCGGCGGCAGTGGAGAGCGGGCGCGGGGGGCGAGGGAGGGGGAGGGAGGGGATCGATCTGGCGAGGGGGAAAGGGATAGAGGGGGAAGGTTAGCAATGGCGCACCACCCAGGGATGCGCCATAAGTACATCCATAGCAATGGTGCACCACCGAGGGGTGCGCCATAAGTAACTTTTTTTTATCTTTAAAAATATCATCAAATTTGTTATTTGAAAATATCATCAAATTTGTTATTTGAAAATATCATCAAATTTGTTATTTGAAAATATCATCAAATTTGTTTTTTTTGGATTTTCAGTTGCATTCATTTGTGAATTGGTAAAACATTTATGAATGTGAAAAAATATCATCAAATTTGAAAAAATATTCATGAATTCAAACAGTGCCCATGAAATTTAAAAATATTCATGAGTTTAAAAAATATTAACAAATTCAATACTTTTTGTGAGTTAGAAATTCAATACCAGAATAAACACATAAATAAATATTCATGAGGACTAGAACAGAAGAAATATCATTACTAGTTTCGCAAAACAAAAAATATATAATTGTTAGTAGTGGCGCACCTTGGTTGTGGTGCGCCATTACTAGTTAAAACTATTAATGGCGCACTGTGCGCTGATGCGCCGTTAATAGTTTTGGAAAAATAAAAAAATAAAAAAAATTCCAGTAATGGCGCACCGTGTGTCTGGTGCGCCATTAGTAATGAGGACACTAATGGCGCACCTGTATCTGGTGCGCCACTGCTATATAGCAGTGGCGCACCACATACATGGTGCGCCATTAATGTCCATATTGGCTATAGCCCTTTTTCTAGTAGTGAATATGGTTGAAGGCCATTTAAATAAGATAACTGCGGAAGCATCGAATATGAATGTAACACCCCGGTATAATGATGCTACAGTAATCCCAGAGGTTAAGTTAATCTTTTTGCTAAACATGTGCCTGATTATTATTGTCTTATATTATTTCAAATTCCACTTGAATTCAACTTCAAAATTTTGTGTGAAATTCAAAATGCTCAAACATGAAAACTAAAATGTTCATCATGTGTAAAATATTCTCCTAATAATATTGATGGTGACCCAACATTTTTTGCAAAATGCCTCTGTGGCCTAAAATAGCTAAAGCAGAAAAGCTTTAAAAAAAGGAAAAGGAAAAGGCCCTCCCCCTCAACTGGGCCGACTGGCCCAGCTGGCCATCGCGCCCCCCATGGACCTCAGCCCACCTGGCAGCCCAACAGGCCATGTGGCCCACTCCCCCTCCCCTGTCGCTCTCCCCTCCCCCTATTCAACCGACCGTGGGCGCGCGCCCGCGCGTCGCCGCCGAACCACCTCGCCGTCGACGAGGAGGATAAGGTTGACCCCTCCCCTCAACGCCTCGACCTCCTCCCCACCTACCTCCACTCCCCTGTCTCGCCTCCTAGGTCCATCCCTCTCTCCCCCCTCTCTGTCTCGGCCGCTCACCTCACCCGAGCGTCGTCGACGCCATGGCCGCGCCATAGCTGTTGGAAATATGCCCTAGAGGCAATAATAAAAGCATTATTATTATATTTCTTGTTCATGATAATTGTCTTTATTCATGCTATAATTGTGTTATCCGGAAATCGTAATACATGTGTGAATAACAGACACCAACATGTCCCTAGTAAGCCTCTAGTTGACTAGCTCGTTGATCAACAGATAGTCATGGTTTCCTGACTATGGACATTGGATGTCATTGATAACGAGATCACATCATTAGGAGAATGATGTGATGGACTAGACCCAATCCTAAACATAGCACAAGATCGTATAGTTCGTTTGCTAGAGTTTTCCAATGTCAAAGTATCTTTTCCTTAGACCATGAGATCGTGTAACTCCCGGATACCGTAGGAGTGCTTTGGGTATACCAAACGTCACAACGTAACTGGGTGACTATAAAGGTAGACTACGGGTATCTCCGAAAGTGTCTGTTGGGTGACATGGATCAAGACTGGGATTTGTCACTCCGTATGACGGAGAGGTATCACTGGGCCCACTCGGTAATGCATCATCATAATGAGCTCAAAGTGACCAAGTGTCTGGTCGCGGGATCATGCATTACGGTACGAGTAAAGTGACTTGCCGGTAACGAGATTGAACGAGGTATTGGGATACCGACGATCGAATCTCGGGCAAGTAACATATCGATTGACAAAGGGATTTGCATACGGGGTTGATTGAATCCTCGACATCGTGGTTCATCCGATGAAATCATCGTGGAGCATGTGGGAGCCAACATGGGTATCCAGATCCCGCTATTGGTTATTGACCGGAGATCGTCTCGGTCATGTCTGCTTGTCTCCCGAACCCGTAGGGTCTACACACTTAAGGTTCGGTGACGCTAGGGTTGTGAAGATATGTATATGCAGTAACCCAAATGTTGTTCGGGGTCCCGGATGAGATCCCGGACGTCACGAGGAGTTCCGGAATGGTCCGGAGGTAAAGAATTATATATAGGAAGTGCTATTTCGGCCATCGGGACAAGTTTCGGGGTTATCGGTATTGTACCGGGACCACCGGAGGGGTCCCGGGGGCCCACCGGGTGGGGCCACCTGTCCCGGGGGGCCACATGGGCTGTAGGGGGTGTGCCTTGGCCTATATGGGCCAAGGACACCAGCCCCTATAGGCCCATGCACCTAGGGTTTCCACAAAGGAAGAGTCCAAGTGGTGGAAGGCACCCCGAGGTGCCTTGGGGGGGAGGGAAACCCTCCCCTGGCCGCTGCACCTAGGAGATTAGATCTCCTAGGCTGCGCACCACCCCCCCTTGGCACCCCTATATATAGTGGGGGGAGAGGAGGGATTTCACACCAGCCCCTGGCGCCTCCCTCTCTCCCCGTTACGTCTCTCTTCCTCGTAGTATAGGCGAAGCCCTGCTACTGTGACGCCCTGCATCCACCACCACGCCATCGTGCTACTGGATCTTCGTCAACCTCTCCTTCCCCCTTGCTGGATCAAGAAGGAGGAGACGTCTCCCGTCCCGTACGTGTGTTGAACGCGGAGGTGCCGTCCGTTTGGCGCTTGGTCATCGGTGATTTGGATCACGTCGTGTACGACTACATCATCACCGTTCTTTTGAACGCTTCCGTGCGCAATCTACAAAGGTATGTAGATGCATCCAATGACTCGTTGCTAGATGAACTCCTAGATGATCTTGGTGAAACGAGTAGGAAAATTTTTGTTTTCTGCAACGTTCCCCAACAGTGGCATCATGAGCTAGGTCTATGCGTAGTTCTTCTTGCGCGAGTAGAACACAATTAGTTGTGGGCGTAGATTTGTCAACTTTCTTGCCGTTACTAGTATTTTCTTGCTTCAGCGGTATTGTGGGATGAAGCGGCCCGGACCAACCTTACACGTACGCTTACTGAGACCGGTTCCACCGACTAACATGCACTAGTTGCATAAGGTGGCTGGCGGGTGTCTGTCTCTCCCACTTTAGTTGGAGCGGATTTGATGAACAGGGTCCTTATGAAGGGTAAATAGAAGTTGAAAAATCATGTTGTGGCTTTAACGTAGGTAAGAAGACGTTCTTGCTAGAACCCTAATTCAGCCACGTAAAACTTGCAACAACAATTAGAGGACGTCTAACTTGTTTTTGCAGCAAGTGGTTTGTGATATGATATGGCCAAAGTTGTGATGAATGATGAATGATCTATATGTGATGTATGAGATGTTCATGCTATTGTAATAGGAATCACGACTTGCATGTCAATGAGTATGACAACCGGCAGGAGCCATAGGAGTTGTCTTTATTCTTTTATATGACCTGCGTGTCATCAAGAAACGCCATGTAAATTACTTTACTTTATTGCTAAACGCGTTAGCCATAGTAGTAGAAGTAATAGTTGGCGAGCAACTTCATGGAGACACGATGATGGAGATCATGATGATGGAGATCATGGTGTCAAGCCGGTGACAAGATGATCATTGAGCCCCAAGATGGAGATCAAAGGAGCTATGTGATATTGGCCATATCATGTCACGTTAATTATTTGATTACATGTGATGTTTATCATGTTTTGCATCTTGTTTACTTAGAACGACGGTAGTAAATAAGATGATCCCTCATAACAATTTCAAGAAGTGTTCTCCCCTAACTGTGCACCGTTCCTAAAGTTCGTCGTTTCTAAGCACGCCGTGATGATCGGGTGTGATGGATCCTTACGTTCACATACAACGGGTGTTGACGAGCCTAGCATGTACAGACATGGCCTTGGAACACATGCAAAACACTTAGGGTTAACTTGACGAGCCTAGCATGTACAGACATGGCCTCGGAACACAGAAGACCGAAAGGTCGAGCATGAGTCGTATAGAAGATACGATCAACATGAGGATGTTCACCGACGTTGACTAGTCCGTCTCACGTGATGATCGGACACGGCCTAGTTAACTCGGATCATGTAATACTTAGATGACTAGAGGGATGTCTAATCTAAGTGGGAGTTCATTAATAATTTGATTAGATGAACTTAATTATCATGAACTTAGTCTAAAATCTTTGCAATATGTCTTGTAGATCAAATGGCCAACGTAGTCCTCAACTTCAACGCGTTCCTAGAGAAAACCAAGCTGAAAGACGATGGCAGCAACTATACAGACTGGGTCCGGAACCTGAGGATCATGCTCATAGCTGCCAAGAAAGATTATGTCCTATAAGCACCGCTAGGTGATCCACCCGTCCCACAGAACCAAGACGTTATGAACGCTTGGCAGACACGTGTTGACGACTACTCCCTCGTTCAGTGCGGCATGCTTTACAGCTTAGAGCCGGGGCTCCAAAAGCGTTTTGAGAGACATGGAGCATATGAGATGTTCGAAGAGTTGAAAATGGTTTTTCAAGCTCATGCCCGGATCGAGAGATATGAGGTCTCCGACAAGTTCTTCAGCTGTAAGATGGAGGAAAATAGTTCTGTCAGTGAGCACATACTCACTATGTCTGGGTTGCATAACCGCTTGTCTCAGCTGGGAGTTAATCTCCCGGATGATGCGGTCATTGACAGAATCCTCCAGTCGCTTCCACCAAGCTACAAGAGCTTTGTGATGAACTTCAACATGCAGGGGATGCAAAAGACCATTCCTGAGTTGTTCTCAATGCTGAAATCAGCGGAGGTAGAAGTCAAGAAGGAACATCAAGTGTTGATGGTCAATAAAACCACTAAGTTCAAGAAAGGCAAGGGTAAAAAGAACTTCAAGAAGGACGGCAAGGAGGTTGCCGCGCCCGGCAAGCAAGCTGCCGGGAAGAAGCCAAAGAGTGGACCCAAGCCTGAGATGGAGTGCTTTTATTGCAAGGGGAAGGGTCACTGGAAACGGAACTGCCCCAAATACTTAGCGGACAAGAAGGCCGGCAACGCCAAAGGTATATTTGATATACATGTAATTGATGTGTACCTTACCAGTACTCGTAGTGACTCCTGGGTATTTGATACCGGTGCCGTTGCTCATATTTGTAACTCACAGCAGGAGCTGCGGAATAAACGGAGACTGGCGAAGGACGAGGTGACGATGCACGTCGGGAATGGTTCCAAGGTTGATGTGATCACCGTCGGCACGCTGCCTCTGCATTTACCTACGGGATTAGTTTTAAACCTCAATAACTGTTATTTAGTGCCAGCTTTGAGCATGAACATTGTATCGGGATCTCGTTTAATTCGAGATGGCTACTCATTTAAATCTGAGAATAATGGTTGTTCCATTTATATGAGAGATATGTTTTATGGTCATGCTCCTATGGTGAATGGTTTATTCTTAATGAATCTCGGGCGTATTACTACACATGTTCATAATGTGAGTACCAAAAGATGTAAGGTTGATAATGATAGTCCCACATACTTGTGGCACTGCCGCCTTGGTCACATAGGTGTCAAACGCATGAAGAAGCTCCATGCAGATGGACTTTTAGAGTCTCTTGATTATAAATCATTTGACACGTGCGAACCATGCCTTATGGGTAAGATGACCAAGACTCCGTTCTCAGGAACAATGGAGCGAGCAACCAACTTATTGGAAATCATACATACTGATGTGTGCGGTCCAATGAGTGTTGAGGCTCGCGGTGGCTATCGTTATGTTCTCACCCTCACTGATGATTTGAGTAGATATGGGTATGTCTACTTAATGAAACACAAGTCTGAAACCTTTGAAAAGTTCAAGGAATTTCAGAGTGAGGTTGAGAATCAACGTGACAGGAAAATCAAGTTTCTACGATCAGATCGTGGAGGAGAATACTTGAGTCATGAATTTGGCACACACTTAAGAAAATGTGGAATAGTTTCACAACTCACGCCGCCTGGAACACCTCAGCGTAACAGTGTGTCCGAGCGTCGTAATTGCACTCTATTGGATATGGTGCGGTCTATGATGTCTCTTACTGATTTACCGCTATCTTTTTGGGGCTATTCTTTAGAGACTGCCGCATTCACTTTAAATAGGGCTCCGTCGAAATCCGTTGAGACGACACCGTATGAATTATGGTTTGGGAAGAAACCTAAGCTGTCGTTTCTAAAAGTTTGGGGATGCGATGCTTATGTCAAGAAACTTCAACCTGAAAAGCTCGAACCCAAGTCAGAAAAATGCGTCTTCATAGGATACCCAAAAGAAACTATTGGGTACACCTTCTACCTCAGATCCGAAGGCAAGATCTTTGTTGCCAAGAATGGGTCCTTTCTAGAGAAAGAGTTTCTCTCGAAAGAAGTAAGTGGGAGGAAAGTAGAGCTTGATGAAGTATTACCTCTTGAACCGGTAAATGGCGCAACTCAAGAAAATGTTCCTGAGGTGCCTGCACCGACTAGAGAGGAAGTTAATGATAATGATCAAGATACTTCTGATCAAGCTCCTACTGAAATTCGAAGGTCCACAAGGACACGTTCCGCACCAGAGTGGTACGGCAACCCTGTCTTGGAAATCATGTTGTTAGACAACGGTGAACCTTCGAACTATGAAGAAGCGATGGCGGGCCCGAATTCCGACAAATGGCTAGAAGCCATGAAATCCGAGATAGGATCCATGTATGAAAACGAAGTATGGACTTTGACTGACTTGCCCGTTGAACGGCGAGCCATAGAAAATAAATGGATCTTTAAGAAGAAGACAGACGCGGATGGTAATGTGACCATCTATAAAGCTCGACTTGTCGCTAAGGGTTATCGACAAGTTCAAGGGGTTGACTACGATGAGACTTTCTCACCGGTAGCGAAGCTAAAGTCCGTCCGAATCATGTTAGCAATTGCTGCATTCTATGATTATGAGATATGGCAAAT
This sequence comes from Triticum urartu, assembly GCF_003073215.2. NCBI lineage: Eukaryota > Viridiplantae > Streptophyta > Magnoliopsida > Poales > Poaceae > Triticum > Triticum urartu. Next base: position 386,922,440 of record NC_053025.1, on the reverse strand, counting down.
GGACGTCAAAACGGCATTCCTTAATGGTTTCCTTAAGGAAGAATTGTATATGATGCAGCCGGAAGGTTTTGTTGATCCTAAGAATGCTGACAAAGTGTGCAAGCTCCAACGCTCGATTTATGGGCTGGTGCAAGCATCTCGGAGTTGGAACATTCGCTTTGATGAGATGATCAAAGCGTTTGGGTTTACACAGACTTATGGAGAAGCCTGCGTTTACAAGAAAGTGAGTGGGAGCTCTGTAGCATTTCTCATATTATATGTGGATGACATACTATTGATGGGAAATGATATAGAACTCTTGGACAGCATAAAGGCCTACTTGAATAAAAAATTTTCAATGAAGGACCTTGGAAAGCTGCTTATATATTAGGCATCAAAATCTATAGAGATAGATCGAGACGCCTCATAGGTCTTTCACAAAGCACATACCTTGATAAGATATTGAAGAAGTTCAATATGGATCAGTCCAAGAAAGGGTTCTTGCCTGTGTTACAAGGTGTGAAATTGAGCTCAGCTCAATGTCCGACCACGGCAGAAGATATAGAAGAGATGAGTGTCATCCCCTATGCCTCAGCCATAGGTTCTATTATGTATGCCATGTTGTGTACCAGACCTGATGTAAACCTTGCCGTAAGTTTGGTAGGAAGGTACCAAAGTAATCCCGGCAAGGAACACTGGACAACGGTCAAGAATATCCTAAAGTACCTGAAAAGGACTAAGGAAATGTTTCTCGTTTATGGAGGTGACGAAGAGCTCGTCGTAAAGGGTTACGTCGACACTAGCTTCGACACAGATCTGGATGACTCTAAGTCACAAACCGGATACGTGTATATTTTGAATGGTGGGGCAGTAAGCTGGTGCAGTTGCAAGAAAAGCGTCGTGGCGGGATCTACATGTGAAGCGGAGTACATGGCGGCCTCGGAGGCAGCACATGAAGCAATATGGGTGAAGGAGTTCATCACCGAACTAGGAGTCATACCCAATGCGTCAGGGCCAATCAAACTCTTTTGTGACAACACTGGAGCTATTGCACTTGCCAAGGAGCCCAGGTTTCACAAGAAGACAAGGCACATCAAGCGTCGCTTCAACTCCATCCGTGAAAATGTTCAAGATGGAGACATAGAGATTTGTAAAGTACATACGGACCTAAATGTAGCGGATCCGTTGACTAAACCTCTCCCTAGAGCAAAACATGATCAACACCAGAATTCCATGGGTGTTCGATTCATCACTATGTAACTAGATTATTGACTCTAGTGCAAGTGGGAGACTGTTGGAAATATGCCCTAGAGGCAATAATAAAAGCATTATTATTATATTTCTTGTTCATGATAATTGTCTTTATTCATGCTATACTTGTGTTATCCGGAAATCGTAATACATGTGTGAATAACAGACACCAACATGTCCCTAGTAAGCCTCTAGTTGACTAGCTCGTTGATCAACAGATAGTCATGGTTTCCTGACTATGGACATTGGATGTCATTGATAACGAGATCACATCATTAGGAGAATGATGTGATGGACTAGACCCAATCCTAAACATAGCACAAGATCGTATAGTTCGTTTGCTAGAGTTTTCCAATGTCAAAGTATCTTTTCCTTAGACCATGAGATCGTGTAACTCCCGGATACCGTAGGAGTGCTTTGGGTATACCAAACGTCACAACGTAACTGGGTGACTATAAAGGTAGACTACGGGTATCTCCGAAAGTGTCTGTTGGGTGACATGGATCAAGACTGGGATTTGTCACTCCGTATGACGGAGAGGTATCACTGGGCCCACTCGGTAATGCATCATCATAATGAGCTCAAAGTGACCAAGTGTCTGGTCACGGGATCATGCATTACGGTACGAGTAAAGTGACTTGCCGGTAACGAGATGAACGAGGTATTGGGATACCGACGATCGAATCTCGGGCAAGTAACATATCGATTGACAAAGGGAATTGCATACGGGGTTGATTGAATCCTCGACATCGTGGTTCATCCGATGAGATCATCGTGGAGCATGTGGGAGCCAACATGGGTATCCAGATCCCGCTGTTGGTTATTGACCGGAGAACGTCTCGGTCATGTCTGCATGTCTCCGGAACCCGTAGGGTCTACACACTTAAGGTTCGGTGACGCTAGGGTTGTGAAGATATGTATATGCAGTAACCCGAATGTTGTTCGGAGTCCCGGATGAGATCCCGGATGTCACGAGGAGTTCCGGAATGGTCCGGAGGTAAAGAATTATATATAGGAAGTGCTGTTTCGGCCATCGGGACAAGTTTCGGGGTTATCGGTATTGTACCGGGACCACCGGAGGGGTCCCGGGGGCCCACCGGGTGGGGCCACCTGTCCCGGGGGGCCACATGGGGTATGGGCCAAGGGCACCAGCCCCACTAGGCCCATGCGCCTAGGGTTTCCAAGGGGGAGGAGTCCAAGTGGTGGAAGGCACCTCTGGGTGCCTTGGGGGGGAGGGAATCCTCCCCCTGGCCGCCGCACCTAGGAGATTAGATCTCCTAGGCTGCGCACCACCCCCCTTGGCCCTCCTATATATAGTGGGGGAGAGGAGGGACTTTCACACCAGCCCCTGGCGGCCTCCCTCTCTCCCCGTTACGTCTCTCTTCCTCGTAGTATAGGCGAAGCCCTGCTACTGTGACGCCCTGCATCCACCACCACGCCGTCGTGCTGCTGGATCTTCGTCAACCTCTCCTTCCCCCTTGCTAGATCAAGAAGGAGGAGACGTCTCCCGTCCCGTACGTGTGTTGAACGCGGAGGTGCCGTCCGTTCGGCGCTTGGTCATCGGTGATTTGGATCACGTCGTGTACGACTACATCATCACCGTTCTTTTGAACGCTTCCGTGCGCAATCTACAAAGGTATGTAGATGCATCCAATGACTCGTTGCTAGATGAACTCCTAGATGATCTTGGTGAAACGAGTAGGAAAATTTTTGTTTTCTGCAACGTTCCCCAACAATAGCCACGGCCATCCTCTTCCCCGCACCGCGCCTCCCTGTCCATACGTTCCGTCGGCGTCGTCTATGCTGCCTACGCCAGGCGCCTAGAGCCGGGGAGCAACGGAGCGCCCACATCGCCGTCTTCTTCCTCCTTGGCCGGGCGGACTCCGTCGGCGATTCGCTCCAGCGAGCTCTCCCCCGAGCGCGCTTAAGCACAACTACAGGCTCACTGTAGGCCTGCGCTTCTTTCCCCTCTCTCTCCCGAGCTTTTCCTCCGCCCTAGCCGCTGCTCCGCTAGCACCCGCACGCATCGCCGCTGACGAGCTCGCCGTCATGGCCTTCGCCACTGTAACGCGCGGCTGAGCCTCGCATCGAGCTCCGGGAGCTCGTGCGAGTCCAACGCCACCACAAGCGCGCCTCCCCGTTCCTCCTAGCACCGTTTCCACGAACGCCCGAACGCGTCGCCGCCTCGGCTAGCCGCCAGCGTGCTTCTGGTGACCAAATGGTCAAGGGCTAGCGACCGTTGGCCTCGCCGCAACGTGTACGCTCTGCCCCGCCTCTTCGTTCGCTCGCTAACGCGCCACATCACCATCGCCGTCGAGCGCCCGAAGGCCACCGCCGCCCGTGCTCCACGCCGACGCCGTTTCCGGCCGCCTCGGGGCCGGCCACCACCGTGGTTAGCTGCAGCTCGCCGCTCCCGTTCGAACGCGCCCTCGCACGTGCGAAACGACCCCCTGTAGACGAATCCCGACGAGGCCGAGTGCCCTTCGCCGCGTTTTCGTGCTCGCCGGCGTTCAGCCGCCGGCCGCCGACGTGGCTGACCTGGGGCCTGCCCCACTGGGTCACTGACAAGTGGGCCCGGGGCCCCCATGTTGACCAGTTCACTAAGTCAACCATGATGATTGGGCTGGCCCGTGTCAATGACATGTGGTTCCAGCCTGTTAAAATGTTTTTCTTAAACAACTAAATCTGTTAATTAATTTAATTAATTAGAACACTAATTACCCACTAACCAGTAGGCCCCATCCACTAATTAGATTAATTAGATTAAACTAACTTAGCTAATTAAACTGCTGACAATGACATGTGTGTCCCAGTGGATCCACATGTCAGGTTTGACCTGGTGAGCCGTTTGTTAACCTGCTGATGTCATTGTGACATCATGCTGACATCATATATCATTTTCTGTAAATAAAATAAATCCAGAAATAAGAAAATCTTTAGAAATTTATAGAAATTAAACCGTAACTCGGATGAAAATGTTTTCTATATGAAAGTTGCTAAGAAAAATCCAACGAATCCGATTACGCGGTCCGTTCATCTGTCGCATGCCCCTAGCATGTTGAAAATGGAACTTTCCCCCTCCGGTCATCTGTCTGGCACAGGTCCGGAACCGGGAAAACATTCCCGATTGAATTCCCCCTTTACCTATATCGTGTAGCCATACGTTGGGTCACACCCGACACATCTTATTGCCATGTTATGCTTTGTGGTGCTATGTTGCTTTATATTTACTGTTTCTCCCCCCTCTACTCTCTGGTAGACCCCGACACCGATGTTACCCCTGTGATCGACTACGTCGACGACGACCCCTCCTTGCCAGAGCAACCAGGCAAGCACCCCCCCTTGAGCATTTCAATATCGCCTATTTCTTTCCCTCTCATGCTTGCATTAGAACTGCTACTGCTTTCTATATGATCCTACTCTGATGCATAGCATGTTGTTGTAACCTGCTTTCATACCTTACATGCTTATCCTAAACTGCTTAGTATAGGTTGGTTAGAGATCCATCAGTGACCGCACCTTGTCCTAGTTGCCCCGCTTTATGTTCGATGACTCGATCAACATGATCGATGTCTAGGCCCCGACACCGCACATCCCCCCCTAGTTGTACGACTGCAGAATTACCATCGAGTGCCGAGGGTGGAACCTCATAAATCACTCCCGATGAGACCTCTGTAGTGTAGCTAATCGGTCGTGGTCATCGAGGGTGATTTCCTCCTTAACCACTTCCGATACGGCTCTATCATGCAACCCCTCAGTGTGAACCTCGAGGGTGGATCCTCTTATGTTCACCTTGATGATTACATCGAGTGGAATTTACCGGGGGCGATTCCTCGGGTTTTCCCCTTGATGTTTGCACACACGGATACTTGGACTTTACAGTTGTTACTTGGATAGGCGGGTCAACCCTGAGGGGTACCCGCGAGTGACGTGGAGTCGGGTTGACCTGGAAGGTGCCCACGAGATACTTACGAGGCATGGCCGGGCATTCTTAGCCCTTGCCGCAAGTACTCGAGATGGGGCGATGGGGTCACATCGATCGTGAGTCTCTGCTCGTTACCGCGTGCTCCTAATCCACTACGATTTGGATATTTGATCCAAGGGGCCTTTGGCCTGATAGCACTAACCATCATGTGGGCATAGTATGGGCGTTCTGCGTCGTATGCATCAACCGAAGTTTAATAGACGTCAGCGACTGAGCGGCGCGCGCTGGTTTGGACTGCGTAAGCTCCTGCCTTATTGAAGGAGGTAGCTAGGTATGCTCACCGGCCGCGTACGCAACATGCAAGAGTTCCCGGGGAGATGGCCCATGACCCCTGGGGGCATAGGTTTAGTTTGGCGTGTTGGCCTCTCTATTAAGCGTAGGTCGGGTTGCGGCGTATTGTTTGGCCGAGGCCGGGCATGACCCAGGAAAGTGTGTCCAGCCGGAGTTAATCGAGCGTGGTGGTAAGTTGGTGCACCCCTGCAGGGAAGAAATCATCTATCGATAGCCTGTCCTACGATAACGGACACTTGGAGTTGTATCCTGATCGATACACCTAGAACTGGATACTTGAGATGAGGAATGGATATGAGAAATGGATGGTGATGAGGAATTGTTTGTGATGAGAAATGGATAGTATGGCTCTGGGATTGCTTTCTCGCAGGGAGTCGAGAAAGGTTCTCTGGCTGAGGTTGATAACAGTACCTACTTTACATTATGTTGATCTGTACTCTTCTATATGCTGCAAGATGCTTGAAGATGCTTGAAGACGCTAGTCTTCGATAGGCTAGGCTTTCCCCTTCTCTTCTGGCATTCTGCAGTTTAGTCCACAGATACAGCCCATTCCTTTGATACAGATGCATACTTAGTTTAGATCTGATGTAAGTCTTGCGAGTACTTTGAATGAGTACTCACGGTTGCTTTGCTACTTCTTTTTCCCCCATACCCAATTGTTGCGACCAAATGACGGATCCCAGGAGCCAGACGACGCCACTGATGACTACTACTACCCGGAGGATTCCTACTACTATGTGAAGACCGCAGATGACTAGGAGTAGTTAGGAGGCTCCCAGGCAGGAGGCCTTGCCTTTTCGATCATTGTTGCTTTTGTGCTAGCCTTCTTAAGGCAAACTTGTGTAACTTATGTCTGTACTTAGATATTGTTGCTTCCGCTGACTCTTGTGTATTCGAGCTTATGTATTCGAGCCCTCGAGGCCCCTGGCTTGTAATATAAAGCTTGTATTATGTTAATTTGTGTCTAGAGTTGTGTTGTGATATCTTCCCATGAGTCCTTGATCTTGATCGTACACATTTGCGTGTATGATTAGTGTATGATTGAATCGAGGGCGTCACAAGTTGGTATCAGAGCCGATTGCCTGTAGGTAGCCCCCTTTCCAACTCCTTGGCCGAAGTTGAGTCTAGTCACTGAAAAACTTTTACTAACATTGGTTGTGTGTCTTACGGGCCCACGTCGCCATATGGGTGGTATTAGGATCTTTTACTCATCGATCTTTACTCTGGGACTCTGATCTCTCTTCTATTCGGGTTTAAATGGTTTTACTAACTCTAACATTAGGATCCCGTGACCACATTCACCCCAAAGCTGGATAAGCCATAGTTTTTCCTTAGAATAGTATTCTGGATAGTACACACACTGTCGTGATGACAATGAAGTGGTATCCATCGTACCTCTTTCATTATGCATGTTTCATCATGAATGATCCTTGTTTTTACAAATGCTCAATGCTGAACTACCCCCCTGTTACATGTTAGTAGGATGGTTAGACCCGCTGGTCGTGGCCGTGGTGCCAACGATCCACCACTGCCCGAATTCTTTGCTGGAATGATGCAACAATTTGAGCTGAACCGCCAGTTCATGGAAGGAATGATGGCTCAGTTTCCTCGTACGAACATGAATCAACAGCCAACCCCAGTAACTCTGCAGGACTTCATGCGTCTCAACCCAACTATTTACCGCAGCTCAACTCAACCCCTTGATGCTGATGACTGGCTCCGCGACATCACATATGAAATGGAGTCTGCTAGTGTGGCGCCTGCTAGCTATGTCACCTTTGCATCTTTCTTTCTAAAGGGTCCCGCTGCTCAATGGTGGGACAGCCACAGGTGTACCCTGCCTACTGGAACGGCCATCACTTGGCCAGATTTCCAAGCTGCCTTCCGTGCCCGCTTCATTCCTCAGGGAATCATGGACAGGAAGAAGCGAGATTTCTGCAACCTCACCCAAGGCAACAATACTGTAGATGCTTATCAGCGGGAATTTCTGGACTTGTCTCGTTATGCTGAAGAAGACATTGCAACTGATGCTCGTAGGCAAGAAAAGTTCCGTGATGGACTTCACCCTGATATTAAGCTGGCACTGCTCGCTCATGACTTTGCCGACTTCGCCACCTTGGTGAAAAAGGCTATTCAGGTTGAGACTGGTCTTCAGGAACACCAGGGACCCCTTAGGCGCAGCCATGACGATAGCTCATCTTCGGGCCCGTCAGCGCAGAAGCGTCGGATATGGATTCCCCACAACATGTATCGTCCAGCTGCACCTGCTCCAAGACAGACCTATGCCGCACCTCGTCTGCCTCCTCCACCACAGAGGCAGCCCCTTCGGGCTGTACCACCCCAAGCTTCTGCTCCCAATCCCAATGATGGTTTGTGCTTCAAGTGTGGCCTTCCAGGCCATCGTTCCAGGAACTGCCCTCAGAATCAGAATCAGCTAGCTCTGCCTTCTAATGCTCGTGGTATCAATCAACCCCGCAACCACAATGCCAAACCATACGGTCGTGGTTAGGCTAATCATGTTGATCTAAATGAAGCTCAAGACCAGCCTGCAACTGTGATGGGTACTCTCCTTGTTAATTCAGTACCAGCATCTGTTTTATTTGATTCAGTAGCATCGCATTCATTCATGTCAGAAAATTTTGCGTATGCACACGACGTTCGATGCGAGCCCATGAACACTCTGATTATGGTACGCACCCCTGCGGGCCGATGTCAAACTACCATGATTGGCCACGACGTTCCCATTGAGATTGAAGGGTTGGAATTTCTTGTTTCCCCCATTATTCTGGAGTCTTCCAATATTGACCTCATTCTGGGAATGGAATGGTTGAAAGCGCATACTGCTTCTATCGTTTGCGCCACCAAGGTCGTTCACCTCCTACATCCTTCTGATGAGATAGTAAGCTACCATGCTCAACTTGTTCAAAACACTGAAGTGCGACTTTATGTCTTGAATGCATTGAACGCAGCACCTCTGGAGGGAATTGAAAAGATTCTAGTTGTTCGCGACTTCCTAGATGTCTTTCTAGAAGAACTTCTAGGAATACCCCCTGCCCGGGTTGTCGAGTTCGTCATCGATTTGAAACCAGGCACTGTTCCTATTGCCAAACGACCCTACAAGATGCCACCCCATGAACTCCTTGAACTTAAGGAGGAAATTGACAAATCTCTTCGTAGTGGTTTCATTCGTCCAAGTTCCTCAGCTTGGGGAGCACCTTCTCTCTTTGTAAAGAAGAAGGATGGAACAAATTGTTTGTCCAAGATTATCGTCCTATCAACCAAGCTACAATTCAGAACAAATATCCCCTTCCTCGGATCAATGATTTGTATGATCAACTGGCTGGTTCATCGATATTCTCTAAACTAGACTTGAGGTTGGGTTACCACCAGATCCATGTTCGTGAAGAGGATATTCCAAAGACCGCATTCGTCACTCCTTATGGTTCTTACGAGTACACCGTCATGTCTTTTGGCTTGACCAATGCTCCAGCCATATTCTCTCGTCTGATGAACTACATATTCATGGATTACCTCAACAAGTTCGTCGTAGTCTATCTGGATGATATCCTGGTATATTCGAAGAACAAAGAAGAACATGCTGAACATCTTCGACTTGTTCTAGAGAAGCTTCGAGAACATCAACTTTATGCCAAGTATTCCAAGTGCGAATTCTGGTTACCTGAAGTCACCTACCTTGGTCATGTCATCTCCAAGGACGGTATTGTAGTCAACCCAGAGCGTGTTCAGGCTATTCTTGACTGGACCCCTCCAAAGACTGTCAAGCAAGTCAGAAGCTTTCTCGTTCTAGCCAGCTATTGTCGCCACTTTGTCGAGAACTTATCCAAGATCGCCAAGCCACTGACCAATCTGCTTCACAAAGGCGTTAAGTTCGATTGGACAGACAAATGTTAGGAAAGTTTCCAGGCACTCAAAGACAAGCTGACATCTGCCCCAGTGCTTGCTCCCCCTGATTCTCGCAAGGACTTTGTCTTCTATTGCGATGCTTCACGTCAAGGATTAGGCTGTGTCCTAATGCAAGAGCGCAGAGTGACTGCTTATGCCTCTCGTCAAGTGCGTCCTCATGAAGAGAACTGCCCAGTTCATGACCTTAAGCTTGCTGCGGTTATCTATGCATTGAAGCTATGGCGACAGTACCTTCTCGGTAATCGTTGCGAGATCTTCACTCATCATCAGAGTCTGAAGTATTTGTTTACTCATCCAGATCTGAACCTCCGTCAGCAGCGATGGATGGAAGCTATTGCTGACTACAACTGCGGTATATCTTATACACCTGGCAAGGCTAATGTAATGGCCGATGCCCTGAGCCGTAAGTCTTATTGCAACAATCACATGGTCTTCAAAGCTCAACCCCGCCTTTATGAAGAGCTATGCAAGCTGAACCTTCAACTAGTTCCACAAGGTTCTTTGAATAACCTTGTCCTAGAACCAACTCTGCTGAAAGCAATTAAGTCTGCTCAAGCCAAAGATGCTCACGTGGATTTGATGAAAAAGGATCTTGCCTTAGAGAAATCCAGAGATTTCTCACTTGGTGAAGATGGAACCTTATACTTCAGAGATCGCACTGTCGTACCCCGGTTCGAGCTTATGACAGAGAAGGTGATGAAAGAAGTGCATGATACCCCTCTCTCTATTCATTCGGGAAGTACCAAGATGTATCTAGACATCCATCAGAAGTACTGGTCATCTAATATGAAGCAAGACATTGCTCGATATATTGAAGAATGTGACGTTTGTCGTCGCGTCAAAGCAGAACATCAAAAACCGGCTGCACTTCTGCAACCTCTCCCTATTCCTGAATGGAAATGGGATAAGATTCAGATGGACTTCGTCAGTGGCCTTCCCAAGTCTCAGAAAGGTAACGATGCTATCTTTGTCGTCATCGACCAATTCTCGAAGGTCGCTCACTTTCTGCCAGTCAAGGAGAATATCACTGCTAGTCAATTAGCAAACTTGTATATCTCCCAAATTGTGTCACTCCACGGCATCCCGAAGGAGATCAGTTCAGACCGTGGCAGTATATTCACTTCGAAGTTCTGGGATAGTTTCCAAGAGGCACTGGGAACTCATATTACCTGGAGCACTGCTTATCATCCCCAATCCCAAGGCCAAGTCGAGCGAGTCAATCAAATTCTTGAAGACATGCTTCGAGCTTGTGTTATTTCTTTCGGTAAGAAGTGGGAAGAATCTCTCCCTTATGCGGAGTTCTCTTATAACAACAGCTATCAAGCCAGCTTGAAGATGGCACCCTTTGAAGTGCTTTATGGACGTAAGTGCCGAACCCCTCTGAATTGGTCAGAAACTGGGGAACTGACACTCATTGGTCCAGACATTATTCAACAAGCTGAAGAGCAGGTTCGCATTGTCCGGGATAATCTGAAGGCGGCCCAGTCCCGCCAGAAGAGCAACTATGACCGGAAACACTGGGGTTCAACTTATCAACCCGGTGAACAAGCTTATCTGCGTGTCACTCCTTTGAGAGGCACTCATCGGCTCGGAGTCAAGGGCAAGCTAGCTTCGCGCTACATTGGTCCCTTCCGCATCCTCGCCCGTCGTGGACTGGTGGCTTATCAATTGGAGTTGCCACCTCAGTTCTCTCACGTCCATGATGTCTTTCACGTGTCGCAACTTCGTCGATGCTTCAAGGATCCGGAACGTGAAGTGGATCCAGAATTGATTGAAGTTCAAGATGATCTCACATACAAGGAGCATCCGATCTGCATTCTTGAAGAAGCTGAACGTCGAACACGCCAGAAGGTTACCGAGTTCCTCAAGGTGCAATGGTCAAATCATTCTAAAGATGAAGCCACTTGGGAACGCGAGGATAACCTCCGTGATGAATACCCCAATCTGTTCCCTTCTACCTCTTAATTCTTGGGACGAGAATTTCTTTTAGAGGAGGAGAGTTGTAACACCCCGGTGTAATGATGCTACAGTAATCCCAGAGGTTAAGTTAATCTTTTTGCTAAACATGTGCCTGATCATTATTGTCTCATGTTCTTTCAAATTCCAGTTGAATTCAACTTCAAAATTTTGTGTGAAATTCAAAATGCTCAAACATGAAAACTAAAATGTTCATCATGTGTAAAATATTCTCCTGGTAATATTGGTGGTGATCCAACATTTTTGCAAAATGCCTATGTGGCTTAAAATAGCTAAAGCAGAAAAGCTTTAAAAAAGGAAAAGGAAAAGCCCCCCCTCAACTGGGCCGACTAGCCCAGCTGGCCATCGCGCGCCCCCATGGGCCTCAGCCCACCTAGCAGCCCAACAGGCCATGTGGCCCACTCCCCCTCGCCTGTCGCTCTCCCCTCCCCCTGTTCAACCGACCGTGGGCACGCGCCCGCGCGTCGCCGCCGAACCACCTCGCCGTCGACGAGGAGGATAAGGTCGACCCCTTCCCTCGACGCCTCGACCTCCTCCCCACCTACCTCCACTCCCCTGTCTCGCCTCCTAGGTCCACCCCTCTCTCCCCCCTCTCTGTCTCGGCCGCTCACCTCACCCGAGCGCCGTCGATGCCATGGCCGCGCCATAGCCACGGCCACCATCTTCCCCACACCGCGCCTCCCTGTCCATACGTTCTGTCGGCGTCGTCTGCGCCACCTACGCCAAGCGCCTGGAGCCGGGGAGCAATGAAGCGCCCACATCGCCATCTTCTTCCTCCTTGGCCCGGCGGACTCCGTCGGTGATTCGCTCCGGCGAGCTCTCCCTCGAGCGCACTTAAGCACAACTACAGGCTCACTGTAAGCCTGCGCTTCTTTACCCTCTCTCTCCCGAGGTTTTCCTCCGTCGTGGCCGCTGCTCCGCTAGCACCCGCGCGCATTGCCGCCGATGAGCTCACCGTCATGGCCTTCGCCACTGTAACGCGCGGCCGAGCCTCGCATCGAGCTCCGGGAGCTCGTGCGAGTCCAACGCCACCACTAGCGTGCCTCCCCGTTCCTCCTAGCGCCATTTCCATGAACGCCTGAACACGTCGCCGCCTCCGCTCACCGCCAGCGTGCTTCTGGTGACCAAGTGGTCAAGGGCTAGCGACCGTTGGCCTCGCCGCAACGCATACGCTCTGCCCCGCCTCTCCGTTCGCTCGCTATCGCGCCGCATCACCATCACCGTTGAGCGCCCGAAGGCCACCGCCGCCCGTGCTCCACGCCTACGCCGTTTTCGGCCGCCTCGGGGCCGGCCACCACCGTGGTTAGCTGTGGCTCGCCGCTCCCGTTCGAACGCGCCCTCGCGCGCTCGAAATGACCCCCTGTAGACGAATCCCGACGAGGCCGAGTGCCCTCCGCCATGTTTTGTGCTCGTCGGCGTTCAGTCGCCGGCCACCGACGTGGCTGACCTGGGGACCGCCCCGCTGGGTCACTAACCAGTGGGCCTGGGGCCCCCATGTTGACCAGTTAACTAACTCAACTATGATGATTGGGCTGGCCCCTGTCAATGACATGTGGGTCCCGCCTGTTAAAATGTTTTTCTTAAACAACTAAATCTGTTAATTAATTTAATTAATTAATTAGAACACTAATTACCCACTGAACAGTAGGCCCCATCCACTAATTAGATTAATTAGATTAAACTAACTCAGCTAATTAACCCGCTGTCAATTGCATGTGTGTCCCACTGGACCCACATGTCAGGTTTGACCTGGTCAGCCGTCTGTTGACCTGCTGATGTCACTGTGACATCATGCTGACGTCATATATCATTTTCTATAAATAAAATAAATACAGAAATAAGAAAATCTTTAGAAATTCATAGAAATTAAACCGTAACTCGGATGAAAATGTTTTCTATATGAAAGTTGCTCAGAAAAATCCAATGAATATGATTACGCGGCCCGTTCATCTGTCATATGCCCCTAGCATGCTGAACATGGAACTTTACCCTTCTGGTCATCTGGCTGACACAGGTCCGGAACCAGGAAAACATTCCCGGTTGAATTCCCCCTTCACCTATATCGTGTAGCCATACATTAGGTCACACCCAGCACATCTTATTGCCATGTCCGTTACCGTAGGTGCACGCGAGATACTTTTGAGGCGTGGTTGGGCATTCTTAGCCCTTGTCGCAAGTACTCGAGACGGGGTGACGGGGTCACATCGATCGTGAGTCTCTGCTCGTTACCGCGTGCTCCTAATCCACTACGATTTGGATATTTGATCCGAGGGGCCTTTGGCCTGATAGCACTAACCATCACGTGGGCATAGTATGGGCGTTCTGCGTCATATGCATCGGCCGAAGTTTAATAGACGTCAGCGACTGAGCGGCGCGCGCCTGGTTGGACTGCGTAAGATCCTGCCTTGTTGAAGGAGGTAGCTAGGTCTGCTCACCAGCCGCGTACGCAACGTGCAGGAGTTCCCGGGGAGATCACCCATGACCCCTGGGGGCAAAGGTTTATTCTGGCGTGCTGGCCTCTCTATTAAGCTTAGGTCGGGTTGCGGCGTATTGTTTGGCCGAGGCCGGGCATGACCAAGGAAAGTGTGTCCGGCCGGAGTTAATCGAGCGTGGTGGGTAAGTTGGTGCACCCCTGCAGGGAAGAAAACATCTATCGATAGCCTGTCCTACGGTAACGGACACTTGGAGTTGTATCCCGATCGATACAACTAGAATTGGATACTTGAGACGAGGAATGGATATGAGAAATGGATGGTGATGAGGAATTGTTTGTGATGAGAAATGGATAGTATGGCTCTGGGATTGCTTTCTCGCAGGGAGTCGAGAAAGGATCTCTGGCCGAGGTTGATAACACTACCTACTTTACATTATGTTGATCTGTACTCTTCTATATGCTGCAAGATGCCTGAAGATGCTTGAAGACGCTAGTCTTCGATAGGCTAGGCTTTCCCCTTCTCTTCTGGCATTCTGTAGTTTAGTCCACATATACAACACATTCCTTTGATACAGATGCATACTTAGTTTAGATCTGATGTAAGTCTTGCGAGTACTTTGGATGAGTACTCACGGTTGCTTTGCTACTCCTTTTTCCCCCATACCCGATTGTTGCGACCAGATGACGGATCCCAGGAGCCAGACGACGCCACTACTGACTACTACTACCCGAAGGATGCCTACTACTACGTGAAGACCGCAGACGACTAGGAGTAGTTAGGAGGCTCCCAGGCAGGAGGCCTTGCCTTTTCGATCGTTGTTGCTTTTGTGCTAGCCTTCTTAATGCAAACTTGTGCACTTATGTCTGTACTCAGATATTGTTGCTTCCGCTGACTCTTGTGTATTCGAGCTTATGTATTCGAGCCCTCGAGGCCCCTGGCTTGTAATATAAAGCTTGTATTATGTTAATTTGTGTCTAGAGTTGTGTTGTGATATCTTCCCGTGAGTCCTTGATCTTGATCATACACATTTGCGTGTATGATTAGTGTACGATTGAATCGAGGGCGTCACAATGAATGAGTCCATCCAACTACACTACAATACTGAGTGCATGACAACGACCTATCGCACCTTACGCTTTGTCTGAAAATTCTGCAACATGATATGTTACAGCCCTGTAGGTCAGCACATGGAATATGCTGGCAAGATAACACTATAGAGCAATGAACAAATAACAGCTATCACTACATGCATATTTGGCTGGTGGAGGCTCTACGGTTATCATTTGCATAAAGCTAATTTTCCCTACTACAAAGGAATATATTTTATTTAACTACAAATTTTATGTCATTATTGAGAAGGTTCCTCCAACTCAATCCCAAAACAATAATTAATACCCAATAATTTCATTAAGTAAAGCGATGAGATCAAATCAATAACTCAAGTACCAGATACTCAAGATGTCCATAACGAGGGACACGACTAACCATGATTAGTTTGTACACTCTGTAGAGGTTTGCGCACATTTCCCCACAAGACTCGATCTCCTCCGTTGGATTTCTCGCACTACATGATGTTTGAGAAACGGATGATCGAGACACAGTATTTCCGAAGCATTAACTCTTATCTCTGGGTAGACAGTACCACCTACATCCCCTACATCTGCTAGCCTACCACTAAAAGAGGTCACACAACATACTCAACTATGCCAGAGCCCATAATGGCTTGTGTCTGCACACGGAAGTTTCTAGCATGAATAATCTTATGATCCCTTTGAGCCTAGGTGGCAAATCATAGGATGATCACACAAGCACTCCGGGATATCCTAGCACAACAATGGATTGCTCCAGGTGCCCACAACCAATCCACCCAGATGTGTATTAAAGTAGCCACCTTAAGTTTCCCTTATAAATAACTCTCACATCTTACATGAATGTCACAAACCAATCCATGTCTATGAGCATAGCAAAGTAGTGCAAGCATAACACGGTAACACCTGGGGTTTGAATATTAGACAATAGGTTCCTACCTCATCAACTAGTTCCCAATACCCACAATTTATAAAAACATACTCATGCAAGTGTTTGAGGGTTGAACTAATGCATAAAAACTGGGAAATAAAGGGATATGATCAAAGTGTGAACTTGCCTTGTACTAATGATGACGATGATTCGTACTTGCAACTCCTGATAGTTCTATTCGTCACACTCCGTTCAATCTATCATAAGCAAACAATTGCATACATAAGCACTAATGCAAAAGAATCAAAGAAAAGATTTCGGAAAACTTCGAAAACAAGAAATTAACTCTTGCAACAGAAAACAATTTCTAACAGTACCAAAATTGGGTGGATTTGGTCTTATCAGAAAGTTCATCTCAAGAGCTTTAATTTGCAAAAAGAATCAATTAAATCGGAGTTATAAAACTTAAGTTATGAACAAAAGAAGTTCAAATCCAAATCTATTTGAAATCAAATTTTTAAACTTTCAAAAACATGTTTAAGTTGATTATTTGGATACAGGGGATCGTAACAAAGAAATTGGCATTGGTTTCGTTGGATTTGGACCAATGAGCAAAAAGTTATGATCGTTTTAAGATCAGGGGCTAAACTATAAATAAACTAATCACAAACGGGTCCCTGGCACAAAACTAAAATAAAAAGAAAAATCATATCAAATGAACGTTAACTAAATAATCCTACATAACAAAAAAACGTTCACTAACTGAAGCTACGAGCAAACACTCGCAAAAATAGAACGTTCGGAAAAAATAGAAGTGAGGATTTAAGTCGTCGGATTTTGATCTGATGGTCGAGTTTAGATCTAGGGGCTACTAGCGGTCGACTGCGGCGGCGGCGAAATCAACGGTGGCGGCGGCTTCGGGTGAGGGCGGCGAGGTGGCGGTGAAGTCGGCGGCGGCTCGATGCAGCGCGGCGACTGCGAGATGCGTGGAGAGAAACGGGCAGGGCAGCGCTATATAAGGGTCGGGGGCGGCGGACAGCTTGCGGATGGGGCCGGAGGAGTCCGGGGCGGACACGAACGCCAAGGTTGGTGGTGGCACAACCATGGCGGCGGCTGACTCCGAGCTGAGCTCGGGGACGAGCGGGCGAGCAGCGTGGGCCGGCTGGGCCGGCCCGGTCCGGTTGGTTCGAAATAATTTTTTTAAACACTTTTACAGCAAAAAAAAGGAATAAAAAAATAGGCATATAATATATCAGAATTTTCAAAAAAAGATTTTCTACAACATGAACATTTTTCGAGCTTTAAATACAATCCACAAAAAAATTAAACAAAGCAAACAGTGCTACTGCTGTAATAAAACCAAATAAAAATCATTTTAAAAATACCAAAATGATTTCAAACTTATTTCTCTCCAATTTTCTACTATAGGGAATCATTTTACCCTAATTTCCATATATTTTATTTTTGGAGAAAAATAATTTGAATAAAAACCAAATAAGTCCAAATTGAAAAATAATTTCAAAGGGACTTTAAACTTGATTCTTTTAAACTCCCGACTCCTATTTCATATAATTTGAAGAAGTCATTTTATCTTCTCTCATGAAATCATTGAGTTGCATAAAGTTTCTGAATTTAAAATATTTCCAAAAACCCTTTTCATTTTATTAAATGGTAGAAGTCATATCATCTTCACTCTAGGGTTTTGTGATGAAATGAATTTGAATTCATGGAGATCATAAATGCAAGATGAAAGTTTTGGGAAAGTCATTTTATTCCCTCTCACTTAACTTTCAAAAAGTTTCAAATTTCACTCAATTTCACACAAGCAATCACACCACAATCAAAACAAACAACCAAAACTATTTATTTAATATAACATTCCAAAATTTAGAATTTTGGGATGTTACAAACCTACCACCCTTAAAATGAATCTCGCCCTCGAGATTCGGAGAGGCTAGCTAGAAATGGGTTAGGTTCGGGGGTCTTCTCAAAATCCATCGATCATCACATGGGGTCTGGGGTGCTACCACCCTTAGAAGCATGGTACGGTTCCATAAAAACTCATATAATTGATCCATATTGTTAACAGTGTCAGTCTTCACAGCTTCTCGAGAAATTCCTACTCTGGGCCCTTCCGGTAGTGGCATAACCCTTTCCCTTGATTCTTGTGTCCATTTATCTTGGCAAGGTTCTTCTGAGACTGGTTCTCCTTAGCTGACAGGTCTGGCACCAACACTAAACAACTATCGATATCTCATGGTGGTCAACAATTTATGGTTCCTCCTACAGGAAATGGGTCTGGGCTTCATTCTCACCGTATTACCTACAGTTGGCAACAACTGCCTTGTACCAGGGAAGATTGTCATACCATTCTAAGATTTAAACAAGGGTTTGATCGTCGTTGCTCTACTATGGGTTAGGCACTCCGATTTACCATCCCTTATAGAACGGCGAATAATAAGAGTAAGTCAGTACGGTGATCAATCCATCCTGCACCCAAATCATTACCGTGTATATGGTTTAGCGAATCTTGTATTCTAACACTCGGTCATCTTCACAAGCATTGCAGAATTTCTCTTGTCCACGAACTAAGTTCGAGTAATCCATTGATTCTACAAGCCAAACAAACATCTATCGTTTCTTCACACTCTCAGGTTTTGCGTAACTCCTATAAGAACTAAGTTCTGCAAGCCTCTCTAGCCACGAAAAACCAATCGGGGGCCTATTCCGGCACACTGCCAGAGGGGGGAAACCATCACCGGTGGCCATCTTCATCACCCCGGAGGTCTCCATGACGAGGAGGGAGTAGTTCACCCTCGGGGCTGAGGGTATGTACCACTAGCTATGTGTTTGATCTCTCTCTCTCTCTCTCTCTCTCTCTCTCTCTCGTGTTCTTGATTTGGCATCATCCTGATGTACCGCGAGCTTTGTTACTATAATTTAATCATATGGTGTTCCCCCTCTATCTTCTTGTGATAAATTGAGTTTTACCTTTAAGGTTTCACTATTATCAGATTGAATACTATTATGGATTTGAGAACACTTGATGTATGTCTTGCGTGGGATACACGTGGTGACAATCAGGTATTCTATTGATTCACTTGATGTATGTTTTTGCACTCAACTCACGGATTCCCGAGGTTACATTGGGGTAATCTATGCATAGGGGTTGATGCACGTTTTCTTCCTTGTTTCTCTGGTAGAAATCTTGGGGCACTCTATGAGGTTCTTTATGTTGGATTGAATATTATGAATCTGAAGTTGTTTGATGCATATCATATAATTGACCCACGAATACTTGTGGTGATATTGGAGTATCTAGGTGACATTAGGGTTGATTGATGTGTGTCATATGGTGTTATTTTACTACGAACTCTAGGGCTGTTTGTGACACTTATAGGAATAGCTCAATGGATTGATCAGAAAGAACAACTTTGAGGTGGTTTCGTACCCTACAATAAATTTCATCTTATGTTCTCCGCGATAGGAACTTCGGAGTGACTTTTATCGCACGTTGAGGGATTGCCATATGATCTAAATATGTTATCATTGTTGAGAGAACTTGCACTAGTGAAAGTATGAACCCTAGGCCTTGTTTCCAAGCATTGCAATACCATTTTTGCTCACTTTGTTACTAGTTACCTTGCTTTTTTTATATTTTCAGATTACAAAAACATGTATCTATCATCCATATTGCACTTGTATCACCATCTCTTCGTCGAACTAGTACACCTATACAATTTACCATTGTATTGGGTGTGTTGGGGACACAAGAGACTCTTTTTTATTTGGTTGCAGGGTTGTTTGAGAGAGACCATCTTCATCCTACGCCTCCCACGAATTGATAAACCTTAGGTCATCCACTTGAGGGAAATTTGCTACTGTTCTACAAAACTCCGCGCTTGGAGGCCCAACACGAGTCTACAAGAAGAAGGTTGCATAGTGGACATCAAGGTCTTTTCTAGCACCGTTTCCGGGAGGTGGGTGATTGAAGGTATATCTTTAGATCTTGCAATTGAATCTTTTAGTCTCTTGTTTTATCACTAGTTTAGTCTATAAAAGAAAACTATAAAAAATGGAATTGAGGTTGCCTCATATGCTTCATCTTTTTAATGTCTTTCGTGAAAATGATGGAAAGGAAAGTTGTGCTGAAGTGTTAGAGGAAGAAGTTCATAAAATGTTTGGCATAAAATATTTGAATGATGAGCATGATTGCAATGTTGTTAGTATGAATTCTTTGAATATCCATGATGCTAATGATATGTGCAAAGCCATAAGCTTGGGGAGCTATGTTTGATGAATATGATATTTTTTGTACCCCAAGTTTTGATGAGCAAATTTATTATGATGAAAGCATGCCTCCTATTTATGATGATAATATTGATCAAAGTGGATTTGGAGAGGTCATGACTTCATTTAGTGATGAATCCAATATTTCGAAAGAGGTTCCAATTGATTATGAGAACAAAGTTGCTATCTATGATGATTATGGTGATGACATGTATGCTATAAAGAATAATGATAACCATGAAACTTGTCATCTTGATTTTAATTTTCAATTGGATTATGCCTGACATGATAGTTATTTTGTTGAGTTTGCTCCCACTACAATGAATGAGAGGAATTTTGCTTATGTGGAGGCAGTAAATTTTCTATGCTTGTGGATCATGAAAAGAATGCTTTATGTGATGGTTATATTGTTGAATTTATTCATGATGCTAATGAGAATTATTATGAGAGATGAACATATGCTTTTACATATCTCAATAATATCAAGTTTCCTCTCTATGTGTTGAAAGTTTTGAAGTTTTGCTTGTTTTACCTTCCTACGCTAGTTGATTCTTGTTCCCATAAGTTGTTTGCTCACAAATTCCCTATGCTTAGGAATTGGGTTAGACTTAAATGTCCTTTCCATGTGTTTCATGATGCTCATGTTATGTTTTAATTCTTATCCTTTATGTTAGCATCATTCAAATCATCATGCCAAGCTAGAAAGGCAATAAAGAAAAACGCTTGTTTGGGACAACCAAATATTTATACCTACTGTTTTGTGTGTTCACATGATTAGGCTACTGTATTAATCATGTTTTACAGCTTTTGCTTCAATAAAGTGTCAAGTAAGACCTTTGGGATGGTCTATGGTGATAGTTGATTTGATCTTGCTGAAAAATAGAAACTTTTGCGCCTGGTAAAATACTTTTCATTTTTTACAGGAGTGTGATAAAATATCGATTCATTTTGCACAAGATTGATATAAAAATTACCTAGATGGTCCTAAGTTTTTAGAATTTTTGGAGTTACATAAGTATGCAAAGTTTTACAGATTACTACATATTGTTCTGTTTTTGACAGATTCTGTTTTTCATGTGTTGTTTGCTTATTTTGATGAATCTATGAGTAGTATCGGAAGGTATGAACCATGGAGAAGTTGTAATACGGTAGATATAATGCCAATATGAATTTATAATGAGTTAACAACAGTACCTAAGTGGTGATTTGCTTTATTATACTAACAGAGCTTATGAGTTTTCTGTTGTGAAGTTTTCAAGTTTTGGTTAAAGTTTTGATAGACTATAGAATAAGGAGTGGAAAGATCCTAAGCTTGGAGATTCCCAAGGCACCCCAAGGTAATATTCAAGGACAACCAAGAGCCTAATCTTGGGGATGCCCCGGATGGCATCCCCTCTTTCGTCTTTGTTCATGTGTAACCTGACTTGGAGCTATATTTTTATTTACTAGATGATATGTGTTTTGCTTGGAGCATAATTTATTTTATTAGGATTTGCTTCTGTTTGAATAATATCCCAATATCTGAAATTCTTAAATGTTAGAGTGTCTTCACATAGTCACATAATTATTTCAACTACTCATTGATCTTCACTTATATCTTTTGGAGTAGTTTGTTATTTGCTCTAGTGCTTCACTTATATCTTTTTAGAGCACGATGGTGGTTTTATTTTGAAGAAATTGATGAACTCTCATGCTTCACTTATATTATTTTGAGAGTCCATAAACAGCATGGTAGTTTTACTAATATCATGAAAACTTTCATATTATGTGCATTGAATACTATTAGAAGTTTGATTCCTTATGATTGTTTTGAGATATAAAGATGGTGATATTAGAGTGATGCTAGTGAGTAATTGTGGATTGGTAGAATACTTGTGTTAAAGTTTTTGATTCCTGTAGCATGCAAGTATGGTGAACCGTTATGTGATGAAGTCGGAGCATGATTTATTTATTGATTGTCTTCCTTATGAGTGGCGGTTGGGGATGAGCGATGGTCTTTTCCTACCAGTCTATCTCCCAAGGAGAATGCGCATAGTACTTTGTTTTGATAGATAATAGACTTACACAATAAGTATGTGAGTTCCTTATGACTAATGTTGAGTCCATGGATTATACACACTCTCACCCTTCCACCATTGCTAGCCTCTCTAGTACCGCGCAACTTTCGCCGGTGCATTACACCCACCTTATACCTTCCTAAAATAGCCACCATACCTACCTATTATGGCATTTCCGTAGCCATTCCGAGATATATTGCCAAGCAACTTTCCACCGTTCATTTTATTATGACACGCTTCATCATTGTCATATTGCTTTGCATGATCATGTAGTTAACATCGTATATGTGGAAAATCCACCGTTCATAATTCTTTCATACATGTCACTCTTGATTCATTGCACATCCCGTTACACCGCCGGAGGCATTCTTATAGAGCCATATATTTTTTCTAGTATCGAGTTGTAAAGTAAACAAAACTGTGATTATTGGCATTATTAGAGCATTGTCCGGTATGAGGAAAGGATGATGGAGACTATGATTCCCCCACAAGTCGGGATGAGACTTCGGACGAAAAAAAAAAAAAAGAGGCAAAATAAAAGGAGAGCCCAAAAAAGGAAAATAAGAAGAAAAAAAATAAAAAATGAGAGAAAAAGAGAGAAGGGGCAATGCTACTATCATTTTACCACACTTGTGCTTCAAAGTAGCACCATGACCTTCATGATGGAGAGTCTCTTATTTTGTCACTTTCATATACTAGTGGGAATTTTTCATTATAGTACTTGGCTTGTATATTCCAAAGATGGGCTTCCTCAAATTTCCCTAGGTCTTCATGAGCAAGCAAGTTGGATGCACATCCACTTAGTTTTCTTTTGAGCTTTCATAAACTTATAGCTCTAGTGCATCCATTGCATGGCAATCCCTACTCACTCACATTGATATCTATTGATGGGCATCTCCATAGCCCGTTGATACGCCTAGTTGATGTGAGACTATCTCCTTCTCTTTGTCTTCTCCACAACCACCATATTCTATTCCACATATAGTGCTATGTCCATGGCTCACGCTCATGTTTTGCGTGAAAGTTGAAAAGGTTTGAGAACATCAAAAGTATGAAACAATTGCTTGGCTTGTAATCAGGGTTGTGCATGATTTAAGTACTTTGTGTGATGAATATGGAGCATAGCCAGACTATATGATTTTGTAGGGATAACTTTCTTTGGCCATGTTATTTTGAGAAGACGTGATTGCTTTATTAGTATGCTTCAAGTATTATTGTTTTTATGTCAATATTAAACTTTTGTTTTGAATCTTATGGATCAGAATATTCTTGCCACAATAGAGAATATTGCATTGATAAATATGTTAGGTAGCATTCCACATCAAAAATTCTATTTTTAATCATTTACCTACTTGAGGACGAGCAGGAATTAAGCCTGGGGATGCTTGACATGTCTCCAACGTATCTACAATTTTTGATTGTTCCACGCTATTTTATTTTCCATCTTGGATGTTTTATATGCATTTATATGCTATTTTATATTATTTTTGGGACTTACCTATTAACCTAGAGCCCAGTGCATGTTTCTATTTTTTCCTTGTTTTTGAGTTTCACAGAAAAGGAATATTAAACAGAGTCCAAATGAGCTGAAAATTTACGGTGATTTTTTATGGACAAGAAGAAGCCCTCGAAGCAAAAGAGTTGGGCCAGAAGAGCCACGAGGCATCCACAAGGGTGGAGGGAGCGCCCCCTCCTAGGGTGCGCCCCCTGTCTTGTCGTCGCATCGTGGACCCCCCTGACATGAAACCGACACCAAAAATTCCTATAAATCCAGAAACCCCCAGAAATAAACCTAGACCAAGAATTCCGCTGCCGCAAGCCTCTGTAGCCACGAAAAACGAAGCGGGAGCCAGTTCCGGCACCCTGCAGGAGGGGGTAACCATCACCGGTGGCCATCTTCGCCATCTCGGCGGTCTCCATGATGAGGAAGGAGTAGTTCACCCTCGGGGCTGAGGGTATGTACCAGTAGCTATTTGTTTGATCTCTCTCTCTCTCTCTCATTTTCTTGA
Source organism: Triticum urartu (assembly GCF_003073215.2). Taxonomy (NCBI): domain Eukaryota; kingdom Viridiplantae; phylum Streptophyta; class Magnoliopsida; order Poales; family Poaceae; genus Triticum; species Triticum urartu. Next base: position 386,898,283 of record NC_053025.1, on the reverse strand, counting down.
TTTGGCATGATGTTGTTGTACCACAAGCTTTGTTACTATAGTTGAATCATATGGTGTTTCTCCCCCTCTACCTTCTTGTGATGAATTGAGTTTTACCTTTAAGGTTTCACTATTATCGGATTGAATACTATTATGGATTTGAGAACACTTGATGTATGTCTTGCGTGGGATACCCGTGGTGAAAATGGGGTATTCTATTGATACACTTGATGCATGTTTTGGCACTCAACTCGCAGATTCCCAAGGTGACATTGGAGTAATCTATGGATAGGGGTTGATGCACATTTTCGTCCTTGTTTCTCCATTAGAAATCTTGGGGCACTCTTTGAGGTTCTTTATGTTGGATTGAATATTATGAATCTGAAGTTCTTTGATGCATATCATATAGTTGACCCACGGGTACTTGTGGATGCATTGGAGTATCTAGGTGACATTAGGGTTGATTGATGTGTGTCATATGTTGTTACTTTACTAAGAACTCTAGGGTTGTTTGTGACATTATAGGAATACCTCAATGGATTTATCGGAAGGAATAACTTTGAGGTGGTTTCGTACCCTACAAGAAATTTCATCTTATGTTCTCCATGATAGGAACTTTGGAGTGACTTTTGTCGCACGTTGAGGGATTGCCATATGATCTAATTATGTTATCATTGTTGAGAGAACTTGCACTAGTGAAAGTATGAACCCTAGCCTTTGTTTCCAAGCATTGCAATACCGTTTTCACTCACTTTTGTTACTAGTTACCTTGCTGTTTTTATATTTTCAGATTACAAAAACCTATATCTACCATCCATATTGCACTCGTATCACCATCTCTTCACCGAACTAGTACACTTATACAATTTACCATTGTATTGGGTGTGTTGAGCACACAAGAGACTCCTTATTATTTGGATGCAGGATTGTTTGAGAGAGACCATCTTCATCCTATGCCTCCCACGGATTGATAAACCATAGGTCATCCACTTGAGGGAAATTTGCTACTGTCCTACAAAACTCTATGCTTGGAGGCCCAAAATGAGTCTACACGAAGAAGGTTGCGTAGTAGACATCACCGGGGAATCCCAATACCAGCAGGTTGGGGTGTTGAACAAGTAACTGAAGGAACAACAGAAGAGGAAGATGCAGAGCAGAAGGTTAAAGATGCAATTCCTCTGATCATGGCCAAGCAACAGCTGGTGAACGGCCTTGACAGCAATGAGGAGATGAAAGAGCTTGTGAAGATAATGGGCAAAATCGATGTGCTCTATAGGATGATTGCCTCTTTATTTGCAGTGTATGTAGCACTCGTGATGTATTCTATGGCTATGACATGAGCACTTTGCTGAAACTAGTAATGAATGAAACCTGTTTAGCAGGCTCGAGGTAGTGTTGTGAACATCTAATGATTTATATTAATGGAAATCGGGGGGTGTCCCCTTTTGCTCATAAATAAATAAATAGCAGAGGTCCTTTTGCTAATAAATAAATAAATTAGCGGAGGCCCTGTCGGGATGTAGAGCTAATTGCAGTCCAACAACAAACTATGTCATCAAATACAAGTTTCACAGCCAAATATGAGTACAACTAAACAACAATGTCATCATGTTTTAGTCATCATACAATCACCAAACACAAATAAACATACATAATAAGTGATGTTGTCACAGCAAAATACTAAACAACAACTTCATCAGCTTTCAGTTGTCACGGCAAACTCAATTTCACATAGTAGATAAATGTCATCTTTTGATAGGCAAGTACGACAAAAGCAATCTAATCATCATCCGCAGCAGCAGCGTCAACATATTCTCCCTGTGTATCAGTCTGAATCATAATTCCCCCAGTGTCATGTTCTTCTTCATCCTCGATGTCCTTGAACATTGGCGTCTTATTGATCAACTCTCGTATGTCCACAGCCCGACAGGCAATCTTTTCGCTAGCACCATTGACATGATAGTTCTCAAAGATATTGGGAACATCTGGGAAATCTTCTACATCAGGATCAGTGTAGGCATCATATTGTTGTGCAACTTCATTAAACGAATTCCCCTGCTCAAACCTTTGCAATACTCTCCAGTCATCGCTACGTGCATATGTGTCTTCCAAAAAAATATCTATGTTGCTTGATTTGCCAAAATAAAAGGCTTATCGGTCTGGTTGCCGCCTTGACATTGATGGATTTGAAATAATCATCAGCTCCGGGTTTTGCGATCCTAGAAAACAGGTTGTACCAACGACAACACAACAGAACCACACACCGATGAACCTCAAAACTGGAGATATACTGCAACAGAACAATGTCTATTATGTTAGCATACATTTCAGTTGTCTCTTCGCCGTACTTATTCGTGCTCGTGATGGCACTATTTTGTGTCTTCCTGCCTTCGTCATGTGCAAGGGTGTTGTAGCGCACATCTCCAACAACGCAAGATTCATAATGTCTTACCCGAGTATCAGGACACATTGCTAGTGCGTAAAGGGCACCATTAACTGCCTGCCCATCCTCCCGCATCTTCTTAACTTATGGTTAGAAAATAGACAAGCTGATCGTCTTATGTATTCAATATATTAAAAAAACTGACAGTGCAAATGAAAAGCTTACATGGCTCTTGAACCATTTCACAAATCCTGCCATAACCAATTTGTCAATGTTTCTTGGATTTTGCGGTAGTAACTCCTTTTTGTCGATGCTGCACAACATAGTGATCGCGTCAAACATCTAAATATATAAGAATGTGCTGCAAGTTTAGTAGATTATGGTGTATAAGCTGCAATACTTAGCACTTACTCGATATAAGGTAGAAGCTCAGGACAATTATTCAACACATACCAAACCTATCGGCGTTCTGGGAACGGGAGTCCCCAGACTTGCCTGCCTGCGGCCCACAGCGTGGCTCCACCAGCGGCCTTGTACGACCCATATTCACCAGCAAACACTCAAGACCCTCACGAGGGGCCAAGCCTCACGAGGCGGACAACGCAAGACCTCCTCAGGGGCGGCCTCACCAGGCTGGCTCACGAGGGGCGAAGAGATCAAGGCAAGGGATACCTTGCGAGGTTTCTGTGACACAAGCAATGACGATTGGAGCTAGGCGGGTGCCAGCGCGCAGTGTCCTTGTTTCCTCTTTGGTGCTCAAGAGGCAAGCACAGGCGAGGAGTCCCGAGGCATCAGGCAAAGATTTCCATATCAGTGCAACAAGACCAAGACCAGCAGGACAGCAGGATGGAGGTCACCGTGGAGCCCAAGACAGCGTCACCACCAGAGTCTTTGGCAGGTGAAGACCATCTTTTGTCAGGATACCTTGTACTAGCTGCCCCCCTTTAAATTGGCCGTTGTCTGATCCCTTCCAGCCTAATATTTGGGAAGAGGACCCGGCCCCCTATAAATAGGGCTAGCCACCACCATAGGGAGGCATCTCATCTTGGACCGAATTCATTCCACCAAAGCCACCTCACTCACCAAGCACAAGAGCACCTCCCCTCAAGAGGTTGTTCTTCCCTTGTAACTGTTCATCCTCAGCCCAAGAGGCAATCCACCACACCACACTGGAGTAGGGTATTGCACCACATCGGTGGCCCGGACCAGTATAAACTCTTGTGTCTCATGTTCCTTGGGTTCGTCGAGCTAGGTCGTGAGATCATGATGTGTGCAAGCTAGAGAGGGGGAGAGATCTTCATGCGCACCCCAGTGTTCGAACCTCAAGGGTTTTGCTGGAACCCGAAATCCCCCATTTGGCGCACCAGGTAGGGGTGCGCTTAAGCTTTCGCCTTCATCAATCCACGCTTCGCCACTCCACCAAATTCATGGACGACGCTCGCCAGGCCCGCGCTGAGCGCCGGGCTGCCCTCGCCACCTGTGTCGCTCAGACAACCCCTGTCGGCGGGCCTCCCTGTCGTTCTCCGTCACCCGCTGCCAACGCCGCCACCGGCCCGGCTGCAAACGAGCAGCAAGCCTCCTCACTGCACCCCTCCGTGCGGCGAGACGACCACACCGCCACCCCGTCGCTGACTCCGGCCGGCTCATCGTCTCACGCTCGCCGCGCACCCACGGACGCGCAGGCCACGCTGCTCATGGCATGCGAGCTCCTGCGCTACCGCCCGGTCGACGACCTCTATGAGGACTGGTTGGACCGCATCGCCGAGCTCGTCAGCGCTGCGGGGGGCTCTCCTGCACCATCCCTCTCGCTGCATCGCCCCGACCCTGTCTGCAGGTGATGTGCCTCACGGAGCGCCTTCGCCCCCTCTGCATCAAGACGGCGCCCTCCCGCCGAGACACGCGGCTCATGGAGCGCCTCCGCCTCCTCCGCGTCAAGACAGCATCCTCGCTCCAAGATGCGCGGTCCCGCGGCGTGATCCACCACGTCGTGTGCTCGTGCATGAAGAAAGAAGCTGCCAAGAGGTTCCCCGTTCGCAAGAAAACGCTCCACCGCTCCCAGCACTGCCACTTCAGGATCACTTGCCACGGCAGGGCCATGTGTCACTTGCCGTGGTGGCGCGGGGACACCAAGATCAAGCTCTGCCTCCACGACGGGCCCTGGTGGCCACAGCAGGCTGCCACACCTTCACTCCTGAGCTGCGTAGCGTCGCTTGGCCAGGCAAGTTCAAGCCGGATCTGCCTCCTCACTACGACGGCACCCCCGACCCTGCGGAGTTCTTGCAGCTCTATGAGCTGAGCATCGAGGCGGCCAACAACGACGAAAAGGTCATGGCAAACTGGTTTCCCATGGCTCTCAAGGATGGCGCTCGCTCATGGCTCCTGAACCTACACCCATGCTCGATCTCCTCCTAGGATGAGATGCGCGACCACTTCGTCGCCATCTTCCAGGGCACTCGCGACCGCCCCCCGGCCGCGGGTGACCTGTGCCGCATCAAGCAACAATCGGGAGAGACCCTGCAGAAGTACATCCAGCGCTTCAACAGCGTGCGCCTCAAGATCCCCAAGGTGATAGACGAGGCCATCATATCAGCGTTTTCCGATGGCATCCGTGACATCAAGATGAAAGAGGAGCTCGCCATCCATGAGGATTGTGCATGACTTTGGAGCTGTTCAACATAGCAACCAAGTGTGCAAGAGCTGAGGAGCGGCACCTCCCCCTTCTTGAGCTCCCCGTTGCGGATCCAGAGGAGAAGAAGGCCAAGGTCAAGGACGTGAAACACAAGGGGGTGGCCGTACTCGCGGCAGAGCCAGACACAAAGCATGGCCGAGATCTTCCCGAGTCTTCCAAGGGCAGCCATACGTTCTGCGCCTTCCACAACGTGCGCAGCCATAACACCAACGATTGTCAAGAGCTTAGGGCAATTCGAGATGGACGCTTCGGTCGACACCCCGAGCGCAACGACCGAGGCTACGACCGAGGAGGTGGACGAGGTGGAGGACGTTGGGACGACCACGGGCCCCGACAGGGGTGGCGCGACTAGCCTCGCGAGGACCGCTGGCAGGATCAGCCTAGTGAGGACGCCTGGAGGGACCAGCCTCGCGAGGACCATCATCAGGGCAACCCTGGTCTCCCTCCGCTGCCACCGCCACCAAGGAGGAACGACGACCACCAACAGGACGAAGGGGCTAGGGGCTTCCAGGAGCCGCGCGCCATCACCTGCATCTTGGGTGGCGCTCAGGCCCCAGCTTCCCAGCGCATCTTCAAGCAGTTCTCTCGCGAGGTGAATGCAGCCCTCCCCAAGCTCGAGGCCACACGCCTGCTCCGATGGTCCAAGTACGCCATCACCTTTAGCGCGGCGGACCAGCTCAAATGCGCAGCAACTGTCGGTGTCAAAACCGGCGGATCTCGGGTAGGGGGTCCCGAACTGTGCGTCTAGGGTTGATGGTAACAGGAGACAGGGGACACAATGTTTACCCAGGTTCGGGCCCTCTCTATGGAGGTAATACCCTAATTCCTGCTCGATTGATCTTGATGAATATGAGTATTACAAGAGTTGATCTACCACGAGATCGTAATAGCTAAACCCTAGAAGTCTAGCCTATCTTACTATGATTATGAGGATGTATGTCTACAGACCTAGCCCTCCGGTTTATATAGACACTGGAGGGATCTAGGGTTACATAAGGTCGGTTACAGAGAAAGGAATCTTCATATTTGGTCGCCAAGCTTGCCTTCCACGCCAAGGAGAGTCCCATCCGGACACCGGCAGAGTCTTTGGTCTTTGTATCTTCACAGCCCATCAGTCCGGCCCATGTCTAATAGGCCGGACGCCCAAGGACCCGCTAGTCCAGGACCCCCTCAGTAGCCCCCGAACCAGACTTCAATGACGAGGTGTCCAGCGTGCAGATAGTCTTCGGTATTGCAAGGCGGGTTCCTCCTCCGATGACTTCAAAGCGATGTATTTGGCTTTCCATTTAATGTCGTACCCCTCGGCTTCCATGCCTTCCTGACTTCATCTTCCACGTGTCAAGTGAATACAAGAGGTCGGGGTATTTTTGCACATACCACCCTGATTATACAAAAGAGGTGCCTATTTAAAGAGAATAGATCTTAGATCCATTCCACACCCCGCAGAAAAAAAATCCTTAGAGCTTGCTAAGGAGAACCACCCCAACATGGCTAACACTCCCAGCTCTCCCTCTCGTCCCCATGGCTCCGAAAAGGGTGATTGGGAGAGATGCTCCGTATCTCACAGTCAGCTGTCGAAGCTGCAAAAACAGGGCTTTCTTCCTCCCACGGATCTAGTCCCCGTACGAGCAGGGCTGACGTCCTTCAATGGCGGGGTTCAGGCAGAGAACTTCCCCAATCCGTCCAGGGGGAACGAGTATGCTTTGTTTCCTTCTTGCTAAGAGGCATCAGATTTCCAATCCATCCCTTTCTCCGAGGAATTCTGGAGTATTATGGCCTGCAACTGCACAATTTCACTTCCACCTCCATCCTGCACATTGCGGGTTATGTTGCTCTATGCGAGCTATTCCTAGGCTCCGAGGACCATTTTGATTTATGGAGAAAATTATTCTGCCTCGAGGAGCCGAAGTGTGGCGTATCGCCGGGACCGGATACCTGTCCAATACGCCGAAGAAGGCTTCCGAAGAGTGGCCTTCCGAATGGTTCTATATTGACGATGTCGCTCTTCCTGACCTAGTCCGGATGGGCCTCCCCGTATTTTCAAGCGCTCCGTTGAAGGAATGCCATAGCTGGCGTCCTCGAAGCCTCGAGGAGGAGGACAACGCAGAAGTCAGTCAGTTGATGGGCAAGATTAAGATGCTCGCCCAGTCCGGATTGTGAATAATCGAGGTAATGGCGATCTCCATAGTGCGGGGGGTCCAGCCACTCCAATACAGAGGGCTTCCCATGTGGCACTATAACGGGGAAGATGACGCCTCACGCTACGGTCTAAAAGGTCCGAAAACCCCAGCCACTTTGGTCAAAATATTGGCCAAACTATACAAAGGGGAGAAGGAGGAGTTCACTCATCTCCAATGTCGAGATGGGTTCTCCATGTATAATCCTCCTAGATGGGTAAGCTCCAATCCCACCATTTTACTCCTTTCCCTGAATCATTTTCGATGGACAGTAACCTATCCACTCGCAACAGGAATGGTGGAAGGCTATTGAGGGGATCCATAGCCCTGCTCCCCAGCCGGAGGGTCACAACCGGGACCTTGACCCCGGATTCACAGAAGATACACACATATTTGTGGAGCTCGAGGATGGAGTATTCTATCAGACGAGTTACGATGGTATAGAAGTACCCATCATCGCCGATTACCCTAGCCTCCTCCCTGCTTCGCATGTAAGTAATTTAAAAGACACCTTCTTCGAAAGAGTTTCCTCACTATGCCTCACCCACCACACTATTTCATGTTCCAAAGGGGAGGCGCTCAACAACGTGCACCAGAAACGTCTCCGAGGAGAACGGCGACCGCATCGAGCATATCTTCAAAGAGGAAGGCAAATGATAACACAGTAGAACCCTCGTCAAAGAGGTAAGGTTTTTTCAAGAATACATCTTTTGATCACCACATCAAATCGTGATGCCATTCGCCGCATTCTATCAGAAAAAGTATCCGCCGGACTATGTCCCGGGATCCGGCCGGACGTGCCTCCACTAGTCAGGTTCCGGACCCTACCCTAAGGACGGGGGCTGACACGGGAGTGGCGCCTAACTGTCCTTCCACGGAGGATTCGGACGATATGTCCGTCACGAACTCTGAAGTGGAGAGCGCCATGAATCATCATCATCGGAGGGTCGCTCTTTGTGACCCTAGATTTTCAAAGGAGGCATTTGATGCCTTCAGCTCGGCCGATGCGTACATCCGAGCTGCTCGGGATGGGCCAGCCAGAGCCACGGACTAGCATCTGAAAGATATGCGGGTAAGCGTAGATTTAATAATCATACGCCAGTTGCCCCCGAGACTTAAAGCAGTCGATACAACTGATTTAAGGATCATTGTATAACCAGGTGCTTACGGGGAAGAACAGCGTGTTATCTCAGGAACTAGAAAAGTATCGGACCCAGCTAACTGCTGCCAATGCCGAACTGGAGAAATCCAAGAAGGCGTCTCCTCGTAATGTTCCCCTCCATCGAGAAAACATAATGGTATACTAATAATGCTAACACGATTGCTCACCTCTTAAATGGATCATTAGATCAACTGCAAGAGCAATTGAAAGCTGCTCAAGGTGGAGAACGAGAAGCCAAAAAACTGCTAGCCACGGGCGAGCGTGTGCTAACAAAATTCTTGATGGAGAAAAACAAGCTCGAGGATTCCAATACCCAACTGGGCGAGGAACTGAAAGATGTTTGGGCCCAGCTTGCTGACTCCGTAAAGGAGAATAAAAGGCTGCGAGGTGGCATATTCAGTATGTGGTCGAACTTACCTTTGAATAATTCATAGATAGAAGGGACTGACAGAGTTATGCCTATAGGTATACTAATCGGTCGTCCCGAAGAGGAGATGTCTGGATTCTCGAGCGATCTGCTACAAGAGCTGTCGCAAGTGCATGAGCAGGCTCGGCAGGCGATGTGAAGTGTTTCCAAGGCCTTATGGCCATCCGCCTCCCCTCTAGGAAAGATGGAGGAGCTTATACAACTATTCAAGGGAGCACGGCGGCGCTTTAGATTGTGGAAGATATCACCCTGCCGGGAAGGTGCACGAGAGGCCTGGGCCATGGTGAAAAAATGGTATACCAAGCTTGATCTGAATCATATGGCTTAGGTCGGACCTCTAGGGTCAGATGGAAAACAAGTTCCTGTTAATTTGGTATATGACCAAGTAGAAGTAGCCGCCAAGTATTCCCAACATGATTGTAAGTTAGATAGCCTGCTGGACGGTATAGAGGAGGAAATTTTTGAGTCCAAGTGACTATGTACTTTCCTTGCCATATGTAAATCTAGCTGAATTGTAAAATGATTGGCATGGCAGACATTTTCTCTTTGACCTCTGGACCCGAAGGTGCGGAGTGTTTCTGAATACCTGAGCGGTAAAATAGGTCGGGGTATGCGTGGAAACCAGGCATAGGGGTCATAGTTGCTTGAACAGACAAGTTGTATCCGGCTAGTTATGTTATATTACATTATGATTGTAAGAATCATCTTCTAGAGAGAATAGTTCCGTTAAGGGTTCCTTTCCCTGGGTGTGCGTGCATTAAAATGCATGTCCGAACTGTGATTGGAAAAATCGCAGTATACGTAACATCCGGGGGTTCACCATGGGGTGAATGCAAAAACATCTTTAATCCACCAACCAAATATTCCCTTAAGAACGCTAGCTTTCGGTTTCACCTAGTCTGAGGTACACATCCGGATGATCCGGCAGTAACAATCGCAGAGGTGCTCCCTTTATGCCCTAGCTGAACTAACGGGAATGTAGGGCATAAGCACAGGAGCTAGGCAACCCAGCTTGGCCAAAACATAAGTCATATCGATGTATATAATGGTGAAGAACATATGGGAAAAACGCATATGTGATGAGCTTGATGCTCGGAAAATAAGAATAAGCTTCTGTCCGGGAAGCCCCCAGGTATCATGGACGTACATGTTCGAGGATGTGTACATCACAGGTGCACGGTTTAGCCGTGCGAAAGCTTTAAGGGTTAGAGAGAAAAAAGGAAGAACAAAAAGAGAGGAAAAAAATAAAGGAAACAACAGGGAGAAGGATACAAACAAATAGTTCGGCGCTAGGCATAGAATCTTCGGAGTCTGGCCGCGTTCCAGGGGTTCGGCTCTAGGCGATTGTCTGATGCAGCACGCAGGCGGTATGCTCCTCCAGTGAGAACTTGGTCAATGATGAAGGGACCTTCCCACTTGGGCTTGAGTTTGTCCTTTTTCTTCCCTGGCAAGCGTAAAGTCTTGGCCCTTCTCTACTTTGATACCTGCGGGCCTGTTGTTGATAAAATGCGGAACGGGCTTTTGCAACATCGCGCTCTTCCTCAAGGGCATCTAGGTTGTCCTGTCGATCAGGCTCGACCTCTCTCTCTTCGTACATGCACACTCGAGGTGAGTCATGAATAATATCGCAGGGCAACACAGCCTCCGCACCGTACACCATGAAGAAAGGTGTATATCCAGTAGTGCGGTTGGGCGTGGTCCACAGCCCCCAGAGTACGGAATCAATCTCCTCGACCCAGTGCTTGTTTGATTCTCTCAAAGACCGCACTAGTCTGGGTTTGATGCCGCTCATAATAAGACCATTGGCCCGTTTGACTTGACCGTTTGTTTGCGGGTGGTAGACAGAGGCGTAATCGAGCTTAATGCCTAGATTAGCACACCAAGTTTTCACCTCATCGGTTGTGAAATTGGAGCCGTTATCGGTGATGATGCTGTGTGGAACACCATAACGGTGCACCATGCCGGATATGAATTCTATCACTGGCCCCGCCTCGGCCGTTTTAACTGGTTTGGCCTCTATCCACTTAGTGAATTTATCCACCATGACCAGCAGATACTTTCTCTTATGGCTTCCTCCTTTAAGGAGTCCGACCATATCGAGCCCCCAGACCACGAAAGGCCAAGTGATGGGGATTGTTTGTAGAGCGGTGGGGGCATATGGCTTTGGTTGGGGAAGAGCTGGCATCCAACGCAACATTGGACGAGGTCCTATGCATCTGCTTGGGCCATCGACCAGTAAAAACCTATACGGAAGGCCTTGCTAACAAGGGCCCGACCTGCAGCGTGGTGACCGCCGAGACTGGCATGAATTTCAGCCAAGAGCTGCCGCCCCTCTTCCTCAGAGATACATCTTTGAAGGACTCCGGTAGCGCTTTTCTTGTAGAGCTCTCCGTCGTGAACATTGTAGGCCTTCAAACGCCGGACAATGCGGCAAGCCTCATTCTGATCCTCCGGGAGTTCTCTCCTATTAAGGTAGGCCAAGAAGGGTTCGGTTCATGGGGCAATGACTGCCATGATGAGATGGGCCGACGGTGTTATTTCGGTGGCTGAGCCCCCGATGATATCGTTGTGTTTGGAATCTGGAGTTGTGTTCGGATCCAGACTGGTGTTGCCGATCTCCCCTTGCCACACCCCGGATGGCTTAAAAAGCCTTTCCAGAAAGATGTTAGCTGGGACGGGGTCGCGCTTAGCGCCGATGCGAGCAAGGACGTCCGCCACTTGATTACTTTCTCGAGCCCCTCGAACCGAGCCGACATTTTTAGGACGGCATTGCTATAAGCCGCCATCTTTGGATCTTTGGCATCGAAATCTCCATTTATTTGAGATATTGTGAGGTTTGAGTCACCGCGCAATTCCAGGCATTGTATGCCCATGGAGATAGCCATCCTGAGACCATGCAATAAGGCCTCGTATTCATCTGCGTTATTGGAGTCTATGTATAATATTTGGAGCATGTACTAGACTACGTCTCCAGTGGGGGACGTTAAAATGACGCCCGCTCCTAATCCTGCTAGCATTTTGGAACCATCAAAATACATAAGCCTGCTGGAATATGTGCCATACTCTTTAGGGAGTTCGGCCTCTGTCCATTCGGCGACGAAGTCTGCCAGTACTTGGGATTTGATGGCTCGATGCGGTTTGTATGTTATGTCGAATGGAAGGAGCTCAATGGCCCATTTGGCTATCCGGCCCATAGCATCGCGATTGTTTATTATGTCATTGAGTGGTACTTCAGAAGCCACCGTGATAGAACATTCTTGGAAGTGGTGCTGTAGCTTCCGGGATGCCATGAAGACCGCGTATGCTATCATTTGATAATGTGGGTACCGGGATTTGCATGGTGTGAGGACAGTGGATACGTAGTATACCGACTTCTGAAGCGGGAATTTGTGTCCGTCCTGCTCTCCTCAACGACGAGCACGGCGCTCACCACCTGGTGTGTTGTCGATGTGTACAATAACATGGGTTCACCGACGTTCGGAGCGGCTAGGATTGGGTTGCTCGCAAGAAGGGTTTTTATTTCTTCCAGTCCGGCTATTGCCGCATCCGTCCACTCGAAGTGATAGGTGCGCCGGAGGAGGCGGTACAGTGGCACTGCCTTTTCTCCCAATCTGGAGATAAAGCGGCTTAGAGCTGCCACGCATCTTGCGAGTTTTTGGACCTGTTTAAGGTCCGTTGGCGTAGCCAATTGTGACAAAGCTCGGATTTTGGTTGGATTTGCTCCAATTCCTCTATTGGAAACAATGAAGCCCAACAGCTTTCCAGCAGGGACGCCGAAAACACACTTTTCAGGATTGAGCTTGATTTCATATGCACGGAGGTTGTCGAATGTGAGACGTAAATCGTCTATTAGTGAATCGATGTGCCTTGTTTTAATGACGACATCGTCCACGTATGCTTCAACTGTCTTGCCAATCTATTTCTCCAGGCATGTTTGAATCATGCGTTGGTAGGTGGCCCGGCGTTTTTGAGCCCGAAGGGCATGGTGTTGAAGCAGAATGGCCCATATGGGGTAATGAATGCTGTTGTGGCTTGATCAGACTCCTTCATTTTGATTTGATGATATCCGGAATATGTGTCGAGGAAGCACAGTGAGTTGTGTCCTGCGGTGGCATCAATGATCTGGTCCATGCGGGGGAGGGGGAAGGGATCCTTGGGCAGGCCTTATTGAGATCTTTAAAATCGACGCACAGGCGCCAGGATTTATCCTTCTTTGGCGCCATCACCAGGTTTGCTAGCCAGTCGGGGTGTTTTATTTCTCTAATGAATCCGGCCTCGATTAGCTTGGCTAGCTCCTCCCCCATAGGTTGATGATTGGGTTCGGAAAAGCGCCGTAGTGTTTGCTTGACCGGTTTATATCCCTTCAATATATTGAGGCTGTGTTCGGCCAATCTGCATGGGATTCCTGGCATATATGAGGGGTGCCGGGCGAATATATCTTAGTTCTCACGCAGAAACTCTCGTAGCATGGTGTCGACCATTGGGTCTAGTTATGCCCCGATAGATGCTGTCTTCTTGGGGTCCGTTGGATGGACTTGTAATTTGACTATTTCTTCTGCTGGTTTGAAGGAGGTGGATTTGGGTCATTTTTCTAGGATTACATCGTCCCTATCCACCGTGGAACGTAATGCGGTTAAATTTTCGGCCGCTAGGTCTCCAGATAATGCATCAACGGCCAGGGATGTGGTTTTATTTTTGGCGCGGAGTGCTATGTCCGGATCACTGGCGAGAGTGATTATGTCGTTGGGCCCGGGCATCTTGAGCTTCATATACCCGTAGTGAGGTATAGCCTGGAAGTGTGTAAATGCATCTCGCCCCAATAGGGCGTGATATCCACTGTTGAAAGGGGCCACTTGGAAGGTTAATTCTTTGGTCCGAATACCACGTCGAGCGTGATTTTTCCCGCGCATCGCGCCTCCCATCTAGGAATAATTCCTCGGAAGGTCGTGCTACTTTGCTCGATGCGGCTCCTGTCTATTTCCATTTTACTGAGTGTATCCTCGTAAATGAGGTTTAGTCCGCTGCTGCCGTCCATAAAACCTTGGTGAGCCGGAAGCTGTCCATGATCGAACTGAGGACCAAGGCGGCTGGTGCTCGGACTGTCCTGAATTTTGGTTCGTCATCGACATTGAAAGTTATGGCTGTGTCGTTCCAAGGGTTTGTTGCTGCGATTTGGCAGACTTCAGCAAGGTCGCGGAGTGCCCTTTACGCTTACTATTTGAAGTGAATGTCTCGAAGACCATCAATACTCTGAGGTCGTCGTCTTTTGGGGGATATTGCTCTGGGTTGTTCTTGGTGAGGATATCCTCGCCGCTCTTGGCCACCTGCCGGAGTATCCAATATGCTTTAAGGCTGTGGGTTGATATAGTATCCGGTGTTGCATGTAACTTGCATGGTCCGTCGAGCCATCCATCCAGAACGGTTCCGTGTCCTGTAACGGGCTTATATTTCTTTACCATTGGGTCGGGCGTGCCACGAGGGTGCATCATTTTCACCTAAACGATGGGTTGGGTGGAAACCGGCAGTTCCCAGCGAGCTGCCTGAGTTTTCCAGGCGCTTTCCATTGCGCAGTACTTGTATACTATGGTTGCCAGGTCTGCGAAGCGTGATATGCGACGACGGTTGATGGCGTTGAGGATTCCTTCATCCGAGCAATTAATGCGGAACGCTGAGATCGCGTCTTCGTCGCGGCAATCTTCAATCTTATCTTTGACAAGGAGGAATCTGGCCCAGAAGTGGTGGACCGTTTCCTGAGACTGCTGTCATATGCCCATGAGAGCGCTTATATCTGGGTTGGTGGGTGGTTTGAAGTCCGAATCCTGACCCAATTTAGGATCCGGAGTTTAAAGAACTTCCGAACATAGTATTTCGGGCTCCGGGATGTCAACTGATTTTTTGGGCTTGCCGTCCGATTCTATGTTCGAAGGACAAGGCATGTCTTTCTGCAGGTAGGTGTCCGGCTCTTCAATCTCGGAGATTCGAACGTAGTCCGTCCTCAATATAGAGCAGGAGTTGTCATCTTGCTCCTGTACTACCGCTATTTGATGGGTGATCGGTGGAGTTTTAATTTCTCTCTGGTAGGGTTTAAGCCCAATCCAATCATAGTCTGTGGCGACCCCCAGGGCGGCGATGCGATCTAGGAGGTTGTTTAAAGAAGACAGCTCTGCTAGATCCATCTGCTTGGAGTATTTGGAGTCAACATGGAGGGGATTTTCGATGACCCGAGAAGTCATCGTCGGCTTAACGGCCTAACGGGCGGTCATGATGAAGCCGCCCAGCCGGAGGGTTTGTCCTGGGGCCAGTGCTCCTCCGGAGGTGACGTTGTCCTTGAGAACAAGGTGACCAATCAAACCTATCTTTTGACGTCACAGCAGAACTCTCAATGAAAGCACCAATGTCGGTGTCAAAACCGGCGGATCTCGGGTAGGGGGTCCCGAACTATGCGTCTAGGGTTGATGGTAACAGGAGACGGGGGACACAATGTTTACCTGGGTTCGGGCCCTCTCTATGGAGGTAATACCCTACTTCCTGCTCGATTGATCTTGCTAAATATGAGTATTACAAGAGTTGATCTACCACGAGATCATAATGGCTAAACCCTAGAAGTCTAGCCTGTCTGACTATGATTATGAGGATGTATGTCTATGGACCTAGCCCTCTGGTTTATATAGACACCAGAGGGATCTAGGGTTACATAAGGTCGGTTACAGAGAAAGGAATCTTCATATTTGGTTGCCAAGCTTGCCTTCCACGCCAAGGAGAGTCCCATCCGGACACGGGTAGAGTCTTTAGTGTTTGTATCTTCACAGCCCATCAGTCCGGCCCATGTCTAATAGGTCGGACGCCCGAGGACCCCTTAGTCCACGACCACCTCAGCAACCACCAGTGTTCTCCCGATGCTCTGTTCACCCGTCATCAGCAATGTCCAAGTCACCAAGACCATCATCGACGGCGGCGCAGGGCTCAGTGTCCTGTCCGTTGAGACGTTCGATAACCTTCAAGTGCCATACGATCAGCTCCAGCCCACCAAGCCTTTCTCAAGAGTGACGAACGGCTCCACCCCCCCAATACGACAAGTTCGTCTCCCTGTCACCTTCGGTCAGCGCGACAACTACCACACCGAGCTCGTCGACTTCGACATCGCCCACATCCTCCTGCCATACAATGCCATCCTCGGGTACCCAACGCTAGCCAAATTCATGGCAGTCACCCACCATGGCTACAACGTCCTCAAGATGCCGGGAAGCGGCGAAATCATCACAGTCCCCTATGAAGAAAGAGACGCGGTGTGCTCCCTCGGGCGCGCCTTGCACGTTGCATCAATCGAAGACCCTGACGGCGTGGGTGTGCAGTACCCTCCTGAGGCCAACCCCAAGAAGAAGAAGAAGCTACTCCGCACTGGGCCTCAGGGGAACGGCGCCACCTCAGGATCGGCGCCCGCGCCTGCGATGCCTTCGTACTTTGCATAGGGAGGCGCGCCAGGCGCCCTCCTGGGGCAGGGCTCGGGGGCTCTCTTCTGGAGGGCCTCAGACCTAGCCAATATCATGAGGGAGGCGCTCGGGCACCACGTGGAGGCATGTTTCGCAGCACGCTTCCCTCAGGAGGACACCGGGCGAGGAGCGGCCGGCGCTCAGGAGTTCATCACCAAGACCACTCAGGAGCTTCAGGAAGCAAGAGCAATATGCGGCGACCGCCGCCCACCTGGCGCTGCTCCCCATCCAGGCAAGGGTGGTGAGCTGCGCGCCTGCATCGACATCCTAGGGCTCAACAGGGCCGCATCTCAGGAGCGCTTCTGGCTTTCGCGTGCTGGCCGGTGTGAGGGTCCACCTCACAGCTATGCTCGCATGCCATTCGGCCTGCCGAGCATGGTAGCCGCCTTCCAGCGCAACCTGCGAAGAATCCTGGCAGGTCAGGAGGCCAGGAATCACGCAGTCCTAGTGGAGATGGAGACGGTCCTCAGGAGGCCACCTGAGCCTCCCGAGGCTACGGGTCTCGACGGCTCATGAGGAGCGACTTCTTCGCCTTGTGTCTTCAGCTACCCCAACACTCCTTCGACAACAAAACCAGGTGACATTTCCAAGCTTATTTAGCTGGGAGGTCCCCCTGGGCTGCATCATTCCCATACCGCGTGGGTCTGTCCCTGTGGCATGTATCCACTTGCATCTCTATTTCACCCTGCTGGGGGCGCCCCTCGGGCTGCATCATTGCCAGGCTGCTCGGGTCCGACCCGGTGGCATGTATCGTTCTTGCATTTACCTAAGCTAGTTCGCTTTTCATGCCTAATCTATCTGTGGACATCACTACCTGCTTGATAATTGCCAGCCACGAGAACCTCTCATGCCGGCACGAAGCTTGTGCTCGGGTCCGTCCCTGCAGCGCTGACAAATCCGAGCGGTCGAGCTTTGGCTCGCGGCACGCCTGCGCACGTCACCTCACCAGACCCTTAGTGCCTTCACCTCCTTGTGAAGCAACCAGTGGCGGACCGGCAATCACCATGGAAATTTGTGCCCTCCCTCGCGCTAACTTGTAGGAACCTCTGGAGGACTACAGTGGGCGGTATCGCGGGCTCTCTCTCTCTCTTTTCCCATGCGATTCTCTTGCGTGTTAAAAGGGGGGCTCCTGAGCATCACAACTCGGGAGCTCTTACTGGCTCTCCAGCCCTCACCCCATGGCCTTGACCACGGCATCGCGACCTGGCATACCAGCGGCGGCTGAGCTCGGTCGAGGGCCAGGAGCTGAGGACGCAGAGCACACAGAAGAGCATGGAGAAGAGGGGGAGGCTCGCAAGGGCCTAACCTAGCTACCCAATAGTGGTCGATGCCCAAGCCTGGCGCAACGCAAGGAACTAGCTCCAGAATACCAAGATAAGTCACGCGCCTGGATCGACCCAGCGCAACGGCATAAGATCCTCCCCTTTCGCTGCCCTGTTGCGGCAACGTCGCCTCCCTTTCCCATCCTCAGGTAGCTGCTTGCATGCTAAAGGGGACCTCTTGAGCATCGTGCCTCAGGAGCTCTTACTGGACCTTGGGCCTCACACCTCCTGGCCTTGACCACGACATCATGACCTAGCATACCAGCGACGACTGCAGCCTGCCTGGGGACCGGGACCTGTCGGCGTAGAGCACCTAGCTGCCGCAGGGTTGGAAAGGGGAGACCGAGCCTTAGCAGGACATGTGCTCGCAAATTTATATAATAGGGATAACATGAATAGAAGACATTACAGACCCTTTACACGCCCCCACGGGGTCCGTTTCGATTCCTCGCATGGAACAAAAAGAAGGGAGTTCCTAGGAGCTCTATCTACACGCACCGAACGTCGCTGATGCCATCATCAACAGTGGGCCTCCGGAGGCCGGCGCCAACCCCATCCAGATTAGCGACGGCGGCGGCCGGACGCTCCAGCCTTGCTCCGGGCCCGGCGAGAGTTTGGGGGCACATAGCTGTCCTCGCTTGTCTCCAGAGTCTCGACGAGCACGGGAGAGTCGCTGGACCACCAGGAGTGACCACTATCGCTGGAGGAGCTACTGGCGAGCCCAGCAGCAGGCTCGGCGTTGGCCGCTACGCCGTCCTGACGACCCCCTCAGGGCAGCACTCCAAGTGGCAGCCTTCCTCGTCGAAGACCTTGAAGAACATCGTGGAGGTGCCGTCATACTTGAAGTGGATGGTGAGGGTGCCTTCCGCACGACAGACTCGGGCAACCTCACCCCACCCACGGGTCATAAAGATCCTCCCGGAGGAGACGGCTTCAACCTCCGCTCCAGTCGCCGGGGCATCGCAGTCAGCATTCTGCAGCCAAAGCTCGAGGGGGCCCCTCGGTGGCATCTCAGCGGCGAAGAACTGCGGGAAGTGAATCCATGTACGCGGAAGCATCACCGCCCAAAGCACGAATTCACGCGAGAAGTCCACGGCATGGACCCCTGGGGCGACGGCATGCGTCATCGCGGCGGGGCGACCGCGGCCCTGGCGTGGGCGGTGGCGCTCGTCGCCCCTCCCTCCGTTGCCTTCATCTTGGGTGTACAAAGGCAGCGGATACCCGGGAGGCGGCCGCTCGTACCATGGCCGCGACACTTCCGGCCTCACGACTATGTCGCGATGATGAGACAACCTCTTCTTTGGCAGAAGTGGCTTGGGCTTGACAAGGGGAGTCTTGCCCTTCTCCGCGGTTGAGAACCTCCATATCGGCGCTATGCTCAATGCAATAAGCGATGAAGCGAGAAGAAGAAGGGGTGGGAGAAACTAAGGAAGAGATGTATGATAGGGGCTCCGCCCCCCTCTTCCAATTTATAGCCAAGGGGAGGCCAACCGCCGGCATCCATGATCCAAGGTAATAATGATCCTTTTCTGCATGCAGCAAAGACTCGTCAAGTCGGGCAGTTGCCGAGGCAGCATGGGGAAGCGGAGACGCCCACGTCCAATCAATCGCCACGCGCCAACTGTGGCCGCAGGCTATTGAGGCCCGTGGCGCTCTGCACTTGCCCTTTAGCTTCGCCTTGAAGCCATGTTCGAGCGCGCCTTGGGTCCAGGGGCTATTGTTGGCGTTCTGGGAACGGGGGTCCCCAGACTTGCCTACCTGTGGCCCACTGCATGGCTGCACCAGTGGCCTTCTACGGCCCATCTTCACCAGCAAACACTCAAGACCCTCGTGAGGGGCCAAGCCTCATGGGGAGGACGATGCAAGACCTCCTTAGGGGCGGCCTCACCAGGCTGGCTCGCGAGGGGCAGAGAGATCAAGGCAAGGGAGCCAGGCGAGCGCTAGAGTGCGCAGTGTCCTCGTTTCCTCTTCGGTGCTAAAGAGGCAAGCGCGGGCGAGGAGTCCCGAGGCATCAGGCAAAGGTTTCCATATCGGTGCAAGAAGACCAAGACTAGCAGGACAGCAGGACGGAGGTCACCGTGGATCCCAAGACGGTGTCACCACCAGAGCCTTTGGCACGCGAAGACCATATTTTGTCGGGATAGCTTGTACTAGCTGTCCCCCTTCAAATTGGCCATTGTGGGATCCCTTCCCGCCTAATATTCCGGAAGAGGACCCGGGCCCCTATAAATAGGGCCAGCCACCACCATAGGGAGGCATCTCATCTTGGACCAAATTCATTCCACCAAAGCCACCTCACTCACCAAGCACAAGAGCACCTCTCCTCATGAGGCTGTTCATCCTCAGTCCAAGAGGCAATCCACCACACCATAGTGGACTGGGGTATTACACCACAACGGTGGCCCGAACCAGTATAAATCTTGTGTCTCGTGTTCTTTGGGTTCATCGAGCTAGGCCGTGGAATCATACGGAGTGCGAGCTAGAGAGGGGGAGAGATCTTAGTGCGCACCCAAGTGTTCGAACCTCAAGGGTTTTGCCGGAACCCGAAATCTGACAACATTATACACTAGCATTAGTAGGATATGAACACCATGAACATAAACATTATAGAGGCTATGTTGGTTTTGATTCAACTACATGCATGAACATGTACCAAGTCAAGCCACTCGAACATTCAGAGGAGGATACCATATCATCATACTACATCACAATCATTTTAACGCTATACTGATATCCAAGATAAATCATTATCCACTCCCATCTACTTATGCATGGCATGAGAAACTACAATCTCTAATTTTCATTGCAAACATGTTTAACCATAACGGGCTGAATCATGGGCACTAGGTTAAACATATTTACACAGATAAGACAAGTCAAGTTCATACCAATTTCTCCTTGCCACGGCCAGCTCATCGAATATCGTCATTATCGCCTTTCACTTGCACGACCGATTGATATGGAAATAATAATAGTGCAAGAGTGCCATGGACTAAGCTGGAATCTGCAAACATTTTATTCAACATGAGAAGACAAGGTAAAATGGGCTCTTATTAGTTCAACAGTTATTCATGTGAGAGCCAGTCAACATTTTCATCGTGGTCTTCTCCTCGATAAGACTCGAATAAAATAAAAGAAATTCATAGAAATGCATTGAAATATTTTTTGGAGTTTTTGGTTTTCTTCAACAAGCAAATAAAAAGCAAAAACGAGAAAAACTATTTACCCGGGAAAGCTCCCAACAAGCAAAAGAAGAACAAGGAAATCTTTTTGAATATTATTTTTAGTGCTACTACTAAGCATGCATAGAAACTAAATTACTACAACTAATTTTTTTAGTTTTTCTAAAGTTTTTAATACACACAATAAGAAAGCAAGAAAAAAAATCTAAGAATGGATGATACAATGAAAAAGTGTGAACACCGATAGATAGAATGATATGTGAGCATGAATATAATGTCGATGAGAAACATGTACTCCCCCAAGCTTAGGCTTTTGGCCAAAGTTGGTAGTAAATCAGTAGCCTGGAGGGTAGTAGTCAGTGTGGTAGCTCACGGAGGCTCTCGGGGCGGAGGCCTCAGCACGCCATGCTGCCACCACTGCTGCATTATGAGCTCGGGCCTCGCTCTCAAGAACAAAATATCTCCCCTTGCTGTGACAATCAAAGAGAGCAGGCTCAGGCAAATACGTGTCCACAACATGTGATTGGTTAAACAAAAAATTATAAGTGAAGTTATCAGCCCTTCCTGAGAGAATCTTATGCTCTTTTAGAGCACCAAAATCTAAATATCGAGTGGGTATGATAGGGTCAAAGGGCAAAGGTGAAACACCGAATCCTCGTCCTAAACATGTGGCATAAATTCCACCATAGAATCATCCACTTTTGGCGTTATTCTGAAGTCTACGTGCAACAATCGCTCCAAGGTTATAATTCCTTTCACCAGTGAGAGCGGTGTGGATGAGGCTCAAGTCCGGTGAGCAAAGTATGCTACAGTCTTGCTTGCCTACTGTGCATTTCCCATTAAATAATGCAAGGTACTGAATTGCAGGAAAGTGAATGCTCTTTATTCTTCCTTGTCTCACTCCCCTATTTTCACCGTAACAGAGCCTAGTCAAGAAAGACTCATACTCAGCCTTTGCTGGCTCATCAAGCGAACCCCAAAATGGAAGTTTGCAATGTTAAGCAAAGTTTTCTAGTGGAATAGTAAATGGTTCATCATAAAGCATAAATGACACCCTGGACTCGTGTGGAAAATATTTAAATCCTTTGACAAATGATTCAGTGAGAAGATGGTGTTGTGCACACTTATCTGATAGGTAGGGATCGAGGCCGGCATTGTGAACATATTGCTCAAATTCCTCCTTAATTCCTAACTGCATCATATATTCATCGCAAGGCCATAAGCATGTTTTGGTGGCTGCATCTCGCGTGGAACTTTCACTTGGTTCAACGTAAGACCGGCGGATAGAACTATCACTAGAGGATGCCCCTGAGGATCATCTCCTCGAATAACTCCTTCCAAATAGGTTCATCATGTCCGCGTACAATTTTCTGATAATAAAATTTTTGGAGTGACAAAAATTTGTCAACAAAACTTTGTATGATTGATAGAAACTACTCATAGGGATGCATGGAGGCCATAACAAGCATATAAAACAACTTAGAACACTAAGAATTCAACATGCAAGCACATCTACAGCAGCACCAAGAGTAGTAATCCACTAAAATGAAAACTAATTGGACAAATGGTGGAGTCACATACCAAGAAACAATCTCCCAAAACAGTTTCAGAAATGGAGCTTCAAGAAAAGAGGTCGAATTTGGCAACAAAATGAGCAAGAACTCCGGAGAGAGAGGGTGAGTGATTTTTTTATTGAGGTAGGTGACAATGTGGGACGAAGAGATAAGTGAGGGGGCCCATGTGGGGCCCACAACTCCCCAAGGCATGCCTAGGTGGGTTGTGCCCACCTGGTGCACCCCCCCTCTGGTTATTTTTGCACCAAAAATTCTTTTATATTCAGGAAAAAATCATATAAATTTTTCAGGGCATTCTGAGAACTTTTATTTTTGGGTCATTTTTTTATTGCACGGGAAATTCAGAAAATAGACAAAACATGGCATTTTATTTTATTTAACTAATAATAACAGAGAATAGAATGTAGGGACAGAAAGTAGTGCTTACTAAATTCATCAACTTCATACCGTTCAAAAATGACCCATTAATAAGGTTGATCAAGTCTTATTAACAACCATTTCCAGTTAGCATGAAACCGAAGAACTTTCGTAAATCACTAAGTTACCTCAATGGGGATTTGCATTTCCCCAACAATAAGCATTTCATATTTCTTTTGACATTAGGTAGAGGTATTTGAAAACTTCCAATAGTGATTGTCGGAGATTTTTCAATAACATTAATACCATTCACTTGGAATTGTTTCTTCGGAAAGTGCACTCTATGCTCATTACCATTAATATGAAAAGTGATCTTGCTTTTATTGCAATCAATAACAGCTCCTGCACTAGAAGGGTCTACCAAGGATAATCGACATGTTGTCGTCCTCGGGCATCTCAAGTATAACAAAGTTAGTCAAAATAGTAACATTAGCAACAACAACGGGCACATCCTCACAGATACCGATAGGTATGGCAGTTGATTTGTCAGCCATTTGCAAAGATATTTCAGTAGGTGTGAGTTTATTCAAGTCAAGTCTTTTATATAAAGAGAAAGGCATAACACTAACACCAGCTCCTAAATCACACGAAGCAGTTTTCACATAATTCTTTTTGATAGAGCAAGGTATAGTTGGTATTCCCAGATCTCCAAGTTTTTTAGGTACTCCATATTTAAAAGTATAATTAGCAAGCATAGTGGAGATTTCAGCTTCCGGTTTTTTCTCTTATTTGTAATGATGTCTTTCATATACTTTGCATAAGGAGGCATTTTAAGCATATCAGTCAAGCGAGTACGCAAAAAGACTGGCCTCAGCATTTCAGCAAAGCGTTCAAATTCTTCATCATCATTCATTTTAGTTGACTTGGGTGGAAAAGGCATAGGTTCTTCAACCCACGGTTCTCTTTGTTTACTGTGTTTTCTAGCAACAAAGTCTCTTTTATCATATCTTTTATTCTTAGGTTGTGGGTTATCAAGATCAACAGGTGGTTCTATCTCAGCATCATTATCTGGTTCTTTTTCATTGGTTGGTTGAGAGTCTTCATGAACCTCATCATTATCTTTTTCATTATCATTAGGTGAGTGCTCATTACCATATTGGGTTTCAGCATCAGAGATAGAAGCTTCATTTTCATTATCAGGAGGTTTCTCTATTTCAGTTTCACTAGAAGTGTGCAAAGTCCTATCATTTTTCTTTTCCTTTTTCTTTTCTAGAAGGACTAGGTGCACTAGTGTTATTTCGTTGTGAATCTTGTTCAATTCTTTTAGGGTGACCCTCAGGATAAAGTGGTTCCTGAGTCATTTTACCTCCTCTAGTTGCAACTCTAACAACAAAGTCATGCATATTATGATTCATTTAATCAAGCAATTCTCTTTGAGATTTAGCAACTTGTTCTAGTTGGGTTTGAACCATAGAAGCATGTTTTCCAACACCTCTAACATCATTTGATATTCTAAATAACAAGTCACTCAAGCGAGCAATCATATCAAAATTGCATTTCAGTTGTTCCATAACATTTGCATTGATGTGATCTTGTTTTCTAATGTAGTTTTCAAACTCACAAATTCATTGACTAGGATGCATATTGTGAGGATTATCATTATCATTAAACTTCATAAGAGAATTTACCTCTACCACCTTAGGCAATGGTGGTGTATTAAGCCCATGTATTTCTTCAATAGGAGGTAAATTTTTAACATCCTCACCTTTAATACCTTTTTTCCTTCATAGATTTCTTTGCCTCTTGCATATCTTCCGGACTGTGATATAATATACCCCTCTTCTTCGGAGTGGGTTTAGGTGGTGGTTCGGGAATAGTCCAATCATCATAATTTTTCAGTATGTTATTCAATAATTGTTCAGCTTGAGCAATAGTTCGTTCCCTAAAATCAAAACCATCACAACTATCTAGGAAGTCCCTAGAAGCATCGGTTAGTCCATTATAGAAGATATCAAGTATTTCATTTTTCTTAAGAGGATCATCAGGCAAAGCATTAAGTAACTGGCAAAGCCTCCCCCAAGCTTGTGGGAGACTCTCTTCTTTAGTTTGCACAAAGTTAACTATTTCCTGTAAGGCAACTTGTTTCATATGAGCAGGAAAATATTTCTCAGAGAAGTAATAAACCATATCCCGGGGACTACACACACAACCAGGAGCAAGAGTATTGTACCAAGCTTTAGCATCACCCTTTAATGAGAAAGGAAATCATTTGAGAATAAAGTAATAATGAGTTTTCTCATCATGAGTAAAAAGGGTGGCTATGTCATTCAACTTAGTAAGATGTGCCACAACAGTTTCAGTTTCATAACTATGGAAAGCATCAGATTTAACCAAAGTAATTAACTATGGGTTGACAGAAAATTCATAATCCTTATCAGCAATACAGATAGGTGAAGTAGCAAACTTAGGATCACATTTCATTCTATCATTCATAGATTTTTCCTTATATATGTGTAGTAATTTATCTAGATCATCTCTATCATTACAAGCAAGAATATCTGTAGTTGCTTCTTCACTCATAACATAACCTTCCTATACCTTAGGCAATTCATATCTAGGAAGGCTAGTTCTAGTAGGTGTTTCAGGAGTTTCAGTTTCAAGATCATCATCAGATTCAACAACATCATGTTGTATTACTCTAGCAATTTGTTTATCAAGAAATTCACCAAGTGGCACATCATCATTATCAAGCAAGGTACTAGCATCATCATAAGAATGATTCATAGTAGAAGTAGCATCATCAATAACTTGCGACATATCAGAATTAAAAGCATGTGGAGGTGTTGCAAGTTTACTCATAACAGAAGGTGAATATAAAGCAAAACTGGATGGCAGTTCCTTACCTCCCCTCATCCTTGAGGGAAATATCTTAATCTTTGGATCCTTCAGATTCTTCATGGTGATAATATGATAATAATCCCAAGTTACTCAACAAATATAGCTATGCTCCCCGGTAACGGCGCCAGAAAAAGGACTTTATAACCCACAAGTATAGGGGATCACAACAGTTTTTGAGGGTAGAGTATTCAACCCAAATTTATAGATTCGACACAAGGGGAGCCAAAGAATATTTGAAGGTATTAGCAGCTGAGTTGTCAATTCAACCACACCTGGAGATTAATTATCTGCAGCAATATGACCAGTAGCAAAGTAGTTTGATAGTTTTGGTTGTAGTCACAGTAGCAACAGTAATAGTAATAGTGATAGCAGTAATTTGTAGCAAGTGTAATAGTGATGATAGCAATAGTAATGCAGCAAGATCGATAAGGATTAATTCGTAGGCACTGGATCAGTGACTTGTTGGATGATATTCATCATGAGATAGTTATAACCTAGGGCGATACAACACTAGCTCCAGTTCATCGATATAATGTAGACATGTATTCCGTAAATAGTCATACGTGCTTTATTAAAAGAACTTTCATGACATCTTTTGTCCTACCCTTCTGTGGCAGTGGGGTCCATATTGTAAACTAAGGGATATTAAGGCCTCCTTTTAATAGAGAACTAGAACAAAGCATTAACACATAGTGAATACATGAACTCCCCAAACTACCGTCATCATTGGGAGTGGGCCCAGTTGTTGTCACTCCGGGGTTGCCGGATCATAACCGTAGTAGGTGACTATAACTTGCAAGATCGATTCTAAAACATGGATATAATGATAAATTCATAAATAGTTCAGATCTGAAATCATGGCACCCGGGCCCAAAGTGACAAGCATTAAGCATGGCAAAGTCATAGCAACATCAATCTAAGAACACAGTGGATACTAGGAATCAGGCCCTAACAAAACTAACTCAATTACGCGATGAATCTCATCCAACTCCTCACCGACCAGTGAGCCTATGAAGGAATTACTCACTGCCGGTGGGGAGCATCATGGAATTGGCGATGGAGATAGGTTGGTGATGACGAAGATCGAAGATCCCCCTCTCTGGAGCCCCAAACGGACTCCAGATCTGCCCTCCCGAGGAAGAACAGGGCTTGGCGGCGGCTCCGTCTTGTGGAATGCGATAATTCTTTCTCCCTGATTTTTTTGGAATAATGTGAATTTATAGTATCAGGGGGGTCATCATCGGGGCCACCAGGTGGGTACAACCCACATGGGCGCGCCAGGAGAGGGGGCGCACCCTGGTGGGTTGTGCCCACCCAGGGCCCCCTCTCCGGTGGGTCTTGGCTCTAGAAATTCTTATTTTTGATATAAAAAATCCTCAAAAAGTTTCGTTCCATTTTGAGAACTTTTATTTCTGCACAAAAACAACACCATGGTAGTTCTGGTGAAAGCAACATCAGTTCGGGGTTAGTTTCATTCAAATCATGCAAATTAGAGTCCAAAACAAGAGGAAAAGCGTCAGAAAAAGTAGATACGATGGAGACATATCATTAGCTTTGTCTCGGGTCAAACCTTCTAAGTTTATACACACAAAAACGAATCATCATTCCATATATTTTTATACTCCTACAATATATCTTACTATTATTGTGAAAGTTCATATACGCCGGATGAGATTCATGCAAACACGACAGATTTTCATTACATTTCGAACTTTTATAGGAAATATGCTAAACCTATTCTAGGCGGTGACCGACGTCCTCCATCTGCCACCTCCACCAGCCAGTTGGCACACCATGCCCTGCCGCCTCCCATGCCCTACTCATCCTCCGAGGAGTCCCCGACCTCGGCGGTGCCGGTGGATTTGAGGTCGATGATGAAGGACGTGGATGGTCCGTCGCTTCACCTGCCACATGCGCCACCGAACGTTGGACGACGGCAAGTAGGACGCGTGGTTGATGATGCTCCCGTCGTCAGCCGCTAGCGTGGACACCGCTTGTGTGGTCGCGTCCGTGTCTGGCTACGTCGCTATTGCGTTGCGAGTGGTGACTTGACGAGGTCGGTGACCTCAGGCTTCATCCCCGAAAACAAGCTCTTCCACAGAGCGTTCGCGCTCGCGGTCAAGGTGGATGTGGTTCCGGGTAGCAGGAGGATGCACTATGGTGTGGACTTTAGCTGGGCGTTGCTACTTTAAGTAGCACATTTCGGTGAGGCCAGGCGTCCAGGTGCGTCATTAAGTCGCTGGAGTTGGTTCCTCGGGCACCGAGCGCCTTAATGACGGCATACGGGCGGACAGCATGAATGCGGCCAGCTGGTGCCGGTTGGGAACGCACCGCGTGACGGCGCGAGGGACAAGGGTTTTTGGTGTGCCAGGGTAGTCGGCTGCGGTCGTGGCAACGTTGGAGATGCCCTTTTCTCACATGCGATCCCCACAAGTCATTGAAAAAGCAAGATGACCCCGCATGGTCTCAGGTCCTGGGGTTGCAGTTGGCCACGCTAGAACACCTTGCGGACGCATCACGGCGCGCACGCACTTCGGCGTCCTGTGCATCCTCGATGAGCTGGGTGTTGATTTGCTGGTGGTGCCACAACGCTAACGCCACCCTCGGCACCCTAAAGCCGAGCGTGTCCAGCGACGATGAGCGTGTCACTCACCATGGTCGCCGTGTCCAGAGGCGGTGCGGGAGCTGCGCCATGTTGCTGGCTCCCACGCCCCACATAAATTGCCGGTTGCAAAGAGGTCGTGGGCCAGCTCCTCAATTGGACTAGTCTGCGCCACGTCGTCCCAACAGGTGTGCCCCACATGTCAGTTTCCCTGTTTTGACAGCCAAATTCAAGCGTTAGTGCTCCGTGTTATGCATTAGGTGCAGAACAAGGTGGTTTTTGTGCCCTGGTTCAAATGTGGTACAGTACCAAGTTGTTACCATATCCCCAAGTGTGGTCGTTTTGGGTATGGTGCCACCCATTTCCTTTTCAACTAGTGAAGCGTAACACTTGATTTAGTAGCCGGATGGTGTGCTAATGTCGGTGTCCGACTGTTTGAAGGGATAGTTGAGGTGTGCCCGGTCCGTGCCCGCATTTAGGGGTCCAACTTACCATGTTCCGGCAGTAGTAACTATACTAGTCCTTGCATGCTCCCTCTGTTTTTATTTACTCCGCATTTTAGCTTTGCTCAAATTCAAACTTTGTAAACTTTGAGAAAGTTTATAGACAGAAATAATAACATATACAATAACAAATCAATACCATTAGATTCATTATTGAATATACGTTCAAATCATATATATTTGCTATTGTAAATGTTCATATTTTTTCTATAAATTTGGTCAAATTTATGAAGTTTGACTTCAGTCAAACCTAATATGCAAAGTAAATAAAAACGGAGGGAGTATCTTACTCCGTGACCAAGACGGAAGGGAAAATGAGACAACTTAGTGTTTATTTGAGCCGTTCAAGTGTAATCATGTGGTGTTGTTTATTTCTCATTCCTCTCCAGCCCTCTTCTCAATCGATCATGCCACCCTCCGGTCAAGTCCATCCTCCCGCATGCCTCATTTGAACATTCCGCCGAGTATCGTTCGCATGTGGGCCTAGACCATGCTTGTATTTCCAATGTTGTAACTTGTCCGACATGCATACAGACAAACGGTTCGTTTAAAGTTTCACTTTGCCTCCACTACGTGTCGCTTCCCATCTTAGTTTTGACATCCCATTCGGTTCAGGCCCCAACACATCTTGACGAGATCGATTAATGTTGAGAGATCAAGTGCATGTCGTGCAAGGAGATAAAGGTTTGGTGTGTTTCTATGATAGAAATGACCCGGGGGGTCTGTGTGGATCAAACTGAGTATATTGTATGTCCAAAAGCGAAACGAACATACTGTACCCACCCTAGTCCTCTTTCAATTGATCTCCGGACCCCGAGATGAAACCAAGAGAGAACGAGTGGGTGCATGTGTGATACCTAAGGCGGATTCAAAATTTTGAACCAGTGATCATAGCATCAGCAATTCATATATAAAGGGTATTCAATGTTTGTTTCGCTTTTGAATGTACAATATACTCCCTCCGATCCTTTCTAGTTTACATATAAGTTTTATGTGTAGTCAAAGTATCTCTACTTTGATCAAACTTACAGAAAAAATATTAACATTCAACAATGCCCAATCAATATTGTTAGATTCATACATACTCCTAGATTTGTATTCAAACAGAGATAGTTTCCATTTTTTTTTCAAACACGTGAATGTGCTTGTTCTCGCGCATGCTCTTCCTACTTGGATTTCGCCACGTATAGACAGTCCAATAGTAACATTTTTAAGCTCCATGCCTTCCTTATGAGTGGCGGTCGGGGATGAGCGATGGTCTTTTCCAACCAATCTATCCCCCTAGGAGCATGCATGTAGATCCTTGCTTCGATAACTAATAGATTTTTGCAATAAGTATGTGAGTTCTTTATGACTAATGTTGAGTCCATGGACTATAAGCACTCTCACCCTTCCACCATTGCTAGCCTCTCTAGTACCACGCAACTTTCGCCGGTACCATAAACCCACCATATACCTTCCTCAAAACAGCCACCATACCAACCTATTATGGCATTTCCATAGCCATTCCGAGATATATTGCCATGCAACTTTCCACCATTCCGTTTATTATGACACGCTCCATCATTGTCATATTGCTATGCATGATCATGTAGTTGACATCGTATTTGTGGCAAAGCCACTGTTCATAATTATTTCATACATGTCACTCATGAGTCATTGCACATCCCGGTACACCGCCGGAGGCATTCATGTAGAGTCATATTTTGTTCTAAGAATCGAGTTGTAATTCTTGAGTTGTAAGTAAATAAAAGTGTGAGGATCATCATTATTAGAGCATTGTCCCAGTGAGGAAAGGATGATGGAGACTATGATTCCCCCACAAGTCGGGATGAGACTCCAGACGAAAATAAATAAATAAAAGAGGCCAAAGAAGCCTAAATAAAAAAAGAGAAAAAAAGAGGCCATAAAAAAGAGAAAGGCCCAAATAAAAAATGAGATAAAAAGATAGAAGGGGCAATGCTACTATCCTTTTACCACACTTGTGCTTCAAAGTAGCACCATGATCTTCATGATAGAGAGTCTCCTATGTTGTCAGTTTCATATACTAGTGGGAATCTTTCATTATAGAACTTGACTTGTATATTCCAATGATGGGCTTCCTCAAAATGCACTAGGTCTTCGTGAGCAAGCGAGTTGGATGCACGCCCACTAGTTTCTTTTGTTGAGCTTTCATACATTTATAGCTATAGTGCATCTGTTGCATGGCAATCCCTACTCACTCACATTGATATCTATTGATGGGCATCTCCATAGCCCGTTGATACGCCTAGTTGATGTGAGATTATCTTCTCCTTTTTGTCTTCTCCACAACCACCATTCTATTCCACCTATAGTGCTATGTCCATGGCTCACGCTCATGTATTGCGTGAAGATTGAAAAAGTTTGAGAACATCAAAAGTATGAAACAATTGCTTGGCTTGTCATCGGGCTTGTGCATGATTTAAATATTTTGTGTGGTGAAGATGGAGCATAGCCAGACTATATGATTTTGTAGGGATAGCTTTCTTCAGCCATGTTATTTTGAGAAGACATGATTGCTTAGTTAGTATGCTTGAAGTATTATTATTTTTATGTCAATATTAAACTTTTGTCTTGAATCTTATGGATCTGAAAATTCATGCCAAAATGAAGAGAATTACTTAGAGAAATATGTTAGGTAGCATTCCACATCAAAAATTCTGTTTTTATCATTTACCTACTCGAGGACGAGCAGGAATTAAGCTTGGGGATGCTGATACGTCTCCAACGTATCTATAATTTTTGATTGTTCCATGCTATTATATTATCAACCTTGGATGTTTTATATGCATTTATATGCTATTTTATATGATTTTTGGGACTAACCTATTAACCTAGAGCCCAGTGCCAGTTTCTATTTTTCCTTGTTTTAGGGTTTCGAAGAAAATGAATATCAAACGGAGTCCAAACGGAATGAAACCTTCGGAAAAGTTATTTTTGGAAAGGAAACAATATAGGAGACTTGGAGTGCACGTCAGGGGATCAACGAGGAATCCACGAGGCAGGGGGCGCGCCCAACCCCCCTGGGCGCGCCCTCCACCCTCGTGGGCCCCTCGTGGCTCCCCTGATGTATTTCTTCCGCCTATATATATATCCATATACCCTAAAACCAATCTAGACCCGTTTCGGCACCCTGCCGGAGGGGGTAATCCATCTCCAGTGGCCATCTTCATCATCCCGGTGCTCTCCATGATGAGGAGGGAGTAGTTGTCCCTCAGGGCTGAGGGTATGTACCAGTAGCTATGTGTTTGATCTCTCTCTCTTGTGTTCTTGATTTGGCACGATCTTGATGTATCGCGAGCTTTGCTATTATAGTTGGATCTTATGTTTCTTCTCCCCCTCTACTCTCTTATAATGGATTGAGTTTCCCCTTCGAAGTTATCTTATCGGATTGAGTCTTTAAAGATTTGAGAACACTTGATGTATGTCTTGCCGTGCGTATCTGTGGTGACAATGGGATATCACGTGATTCACTTGATGTATGTTTTGGTGATCAACTTGCGGGTTCCGCCCATGAACCTATGCATAGGGGTTGGCACACGTTTTTGTCGTGATTCTCCGGTAGAAACTTTGGGGCACTCTTTGAGGTTCTATGTGTTGGTTGAATAGATGAATCTGAGATTGTGTGATGCATATCGTATAATCATACCCACGGATACTTGAGGTGACATTGGAGTATCTAGGTGACATTAGGGTTTTGGTTGATTTGTGTCTTAAGGTGTTATTCTAGTACGAACTCTAGGGTTGTTTGTGACACTTATAGGAATAGCCCAACGGATTGATTGGAAGGAATAACTTTGAGGTGGTTTCTTACCCTACCATAATGTCTTCGTTTGTTCTCAGCTATTAGTGACTTTGGAGTGACTCTTTGTTGCATGTTGAGGGACAGTTATATGATCCAATTATGTTATTATTGTTGAGAGAACTTGCACTAGTGAAAGTTTGAACCCTAGGCCTTGTTTGCTAGCATTGCAATACCGTTACGCCCACTTTTACCACTTGCTAACTTGTTGTTTTATATTTTCAGATTACAAAAACCTATATCTACCATCCATATTGCACTTGTATCACCATCTCTTCGCCAAACTAGTGCACCTATACAATTTACCATTGTATTGGGTGTGTTGGGGACACAAGAGACTCTTTGTTATTTGGTTGCAGGGTTGTTTGAGAGTGACCATGTTCATCCTATGCCTCCCACGGATTGATAAACCTTAGGTCATCCACTTAAGGGAAATTTTCTACTGTCCTACAAACCTCTACACTTGGAGGCCCAACAACGTCTACCAGAACAAGGTTGTGTAGTAGACATCAATCGTCCGTCCAGCTTAGTGCGGAAAGGTGGTTTCTCGAAGAAGACGATGGAGAAGCGGAGTCTGCGAAGAGTGAAATGATGGTTGTTTCGTCCATGGTTTGTGATTTGATGCCTCACTGCTTTGTGATTTGTGATAGAAGGGACAGGGGAGTAGACCCTATGCTCAATACTGTACATGTGTCCAAGCACGGGAGAAAGGGGAGAGAGGTTGCATTTTTCTATTCCTTCAATCAATCAATTAGGGAGCTTCCATTCCATCATTTTGGCTTTGGCAGCACCATCCATAATGGTTCCCGTCGATGCCAAAAGCTATATTCACATTTGGCTACACATTGTGGATGCCCTTAACCGTACCACTTGGTTTTACTCCTATGTGCTATCTATACAAATCTCGTTTATATTGATCTAAAAAATTATAGTATCAAGATTAGTAAAAGGAGGTGATTTTGCCGCGCAGAAGGCGGGGGAGGTTTCTTATTTTTAGAGGACATTGGCTTGGCGGTTTGCTAACATGCGGTCCCACATGCCGGTGTTTTACCAAGCCGATCCGCGTCCCACATGAGGCAGAACAACGACAGAAGCAACACGTGGTTAACTCGAAGAAGATGAGGGAGAAGCGGATTCAACAATGAGTGAAATGATGGTTGCTTCATGCCTCCAAATTATTTTTTAGCATTACTTTGTCCCTCTAACTTGACTACGGGAAAGATGCAGCTTTGTGATTTGACGCCTCATTGCTCATTACTATGCCGGCGCCATGACTAGGGTGCTTCACTCCTGCTGTTCTGCACTGTTGTTTCGGTATGGCACGTGGACCTGGTTGCTTGATGCCCCACATGTCGGTGAAAGGGACTAGAACATTTATGAAAGTGAGTGCTCCACTCTTACGACAGAGGAGTACACGACACGGTGGCCTAGTGAACTGTTACTTGTACTGTAGTACTACTATAGTTTTGTTGTTTCACACGATCCATCGATACAAACCCAATTAAATAGGCAAAGGCGGGATTTTTCTCGCGCGGTAGATGATACTAGACATACATTTCAAAGGGAATTTTAATATATGCAAATGGAATAATTAAGTAATAATATGAGATCTAGTAAAACTAAAAACACATATGATATATTGTGTTAGAGTGTAGTAGTAGTGTTGTATAGCATAGTTGTTAGATGTAACATGCGAGAATGTGTAGAGATGTACTTTTGGAGGGCCTACAGAGAGAAATTGGGCACAAAGTGGATTCAAATATTTGTATTAGTCTTCATAACATTTGTAACTCATATCTACAGTTTGTACAATAGACGTGAATGCTTGTTTGCTCTTAGGAAACCAGTACAACAATAATGGAGTGGCGTGCGCCAATTTAGGCACTGGCACGTTGGCCTACTCGGCTCCACAAAGAGAGTAAGAGAAGAGATAAATACACGGGCAGTCAGTGTATTTCAAGCGATAAGTGTAATACGGTCACCTGACTTCAGAATACACTCATTACGGTCACTATATACGTTTTGCGGTGATTATACGGTCACTTGCTCACCGTTCAACATCGGATTGCACTCTGTTGACCGGCCAAATAGTCTGAGTGGCACTATGTTGACTAGTTAATTGACCATGTTCCTTGTGGGTTCCACCTGTCAGTCAGCATAGGAAAAAGGTAAGATAAACACAAATTTATGCAGGCGCGACAAGACTCCAACCCGTGCGCGGGAACCACCTGGTTGTGTATGTGTCTGTCAGGGCCTAATGTGTGTGCATGCACGTGTAGGCTGAGCACTTGAGCGTGAGAGTGTGTGTTGGTCGTGTGGTGTGTGCATGCATGCGTGCGTGTATGTGTGTGAGTGTTGCGTGTGTGCGTGGTTGCGTGTGTTCATGTGAGTGTTGCGTGCGTGAGTGGTTGCGTGTGTTCGTATGAGCATGCATGCAGTTCATGTGCATGCGTGCGTGTGTATAATCACTGCACCAGCTCCTATGTGTTAAAACAGACGACTCATCATACCAATACAAGGCCACCTTGTCCGCTATGCCCACGGTCATGACTTTGAACCACCGTCCAATATTTTTTATCATTTTTTCATTCTTATACACGTCGACAGGTGGGCCCAATGGTAGTGAGATTATGTGATGCAACACTAGAGGTGCCACGTGGAGTGTTTAACTGGTCAACTAGTCGTGTCCTGAGCAATACAAAGGTGTACGGTGGGCCCGTGATTGTATAATAACCACAAAACATAAATGGTGAAACGTAATGAGTGGATTCTAAAGTCCAATGTACGTATCGTGCTTTTGCTTCAAATAGAATGATTGTCACTGTATATATCACGAGATAAAGATGAAACATGCGTGAATGTCCTGGGGGCGTAATTTTAGACGACCTAGAGATAGTTTGTGCGCATACATGAAAGGGGCGTAGAGGGGGTGTATGCGATGGAGAGAGAGATGCTCTTCGTTTCTCTTTATTATGACTAACTTTATATATAGTATAAAAATATAAAAATACATAGTGCGGAATAAATATCTTTGGGTGCACAATGCAAATTAACATTCACACTCCCCCATATAACTTTGTAATGTTGTATATATGTAGAAATTCTGAAATAATTTTTTGCCACACTTTGTGTGGTTTTATTCAAAAGGAATGTTGTATGCCAAATAAACATGAAGAGAGGGTGACGGTATCCTGGACTAGGGGGTACTCACCACGTCATCTCCTGATCTGTTAGATTGGGCCGAGAACCCCCATGGCCGTATACTCATGGGCCAGTTCGGACAGCTGCCGCATACATGGAAGATTCTACAAGACTTGGTGATCAAGACAAGGACTCCTCCCCACCGGCGTATTTGGCTAGGACTCTTGTTATCCTAGGCCTCTGGTGCATTATATAAACCGAGGCCAGGCTAGTCGATAGACATATACATACAATCATACCATATGCTAGCTTCTAGGGTTTAGCCTCCTTGATCTCGTGGTAGATCTACTCTTGTACTACCCATATCATCAATATTAAACAAGCAGGACGTAGGGTTTTACCTCCATCAAGAGGGCCCGAACCCGGGTAAAATATCGTGTTCCCTGCCTCCTGTTACCATCCGGCCTAGACGCACAGTTCGGGACGTACTATCCAAGATCCGCCGGTTTTGACACCGACATTGGTGCTTTCATTGAGAGTTCCGCTGTGTGATCGACAAAAGGATCGATGGCTCGCCTGCAGATCAACTGCGACTTCGGCGTCTTCGTCACCAGTTCGACTGGTCACCTTGGTTCGACCAAGAATTGCGCCCCGTGTTCGGATCACCATGTTCGGA
Source organism: Triticum urartu (assembly GCF_003073215.2). Taxonomy (NCBI): domain Eukaryota; kingdom Viridiplantae; phylum Streptophyta; class Magnoliopsida; order Poales; family Poaceae; genus Triticum; species Triticum urartu. The sequence goes on along the minus strand of NC_053025.1, from coordinate 386,861,898 downwards.
CGAGGGCCTTCATTAAACATCAACTCCGATCTCTGTCAAGATCACGGAGAAATCATCTATGGAGCTCGAGGGCTCAACGTCAACATTTCCCTCAAGCGACCGCGCTGTTTTTTTTGGACAGCAAACTCGTATCTGCCGCCACCACCTCCTCGAGTATCGCTTTGGTGGAATTGTGCGGAATTGAGTCTATAACAATCCTGGAAAATTTCATCGAGTTCCGACGGAGGAATCTATGGCAATCCACGATATACCGGAGCCCTGTCAAATCTGGACGGGAATTTGGATGAGTTTAGGGCGTCGTGTCCAGCTTCTAGCTCGGACGTCCTTTGGAAGATCCAACTGTTGATCGGCTGCGGAATTCCTATATCTACCACCTCTCAAAATTTCAGCTCGATCCGACCGTCCAAACTCCGGGAACTTTCCGATTAGTGCATCACTTTTCGGATCTCTTTTCTGCGCGAAAATGATTCCGAACTGAGTTCATCTTTTTTATGAACGGGATTTCGGACATCCCTTTTGAAGGAAGTTTTATATGGGGTATTGTGTTTTGTTCCTGAACACACCCCACTAACTTTAAGATCTTTTGAACATGATCTTCAACATCATGCTGGTGTCAAACCAGTCCGGCAATATTACTCCACGGCTGCCGACTTGCGCTAGACACATCGTCACTTTAGCCGAGCTCAACTTCTTCGGATGATCATCTTGGCAAGCCGAACAAGAGTCCGGCATCACGAAGGATAAATCATCACCAACATCGCCGCCCCACAGATTACACGGAGCGGGCATACCGGCATCGCCGCACGGTCACTTCATCAAGCCGGCATCAACCATGTCACGACCTGCATCGGTAGGGCCGCACTATTGCTTCTTCAAGCTGGTGTCCATCACGCCGACCTACTTCGACTCATCGGCTGACACCGAGGCTTCGACATCTCGGCTGAACCGGGGGCTTCACCATCTCTTCATCAACCTACTCCGGAGACTTCGGCGTCACTAGCCAACCAGCTCCGTCACGTTAGCTGGACCGAGGGCTTTGCCTCGGCGAGCCAACCTTTGCCAGCATTGCCATACCATCGCTTTATCGCCCATCAGGCAATGGGTGTGCGGATTGAGTCCCAATTTTGGGAATCACCTTTCTTCGGATTGCTACAACAAATAAACCAGCTGCTATTAATCCGAGTCTTTTTTGCTTGTTTGGGTTTATTTTCCCAAGGAATTATTACTTTGTTTTGTCCATCATCTGTACGCAGGTCTATCAAATGATGGCCGCATTAATGACGGTCGCGTGGTGGTTCGGTCAGTTTCCGTACATAGTCCGGCGAACGCCGCATCCGGAACTCGGACCGACCTATGAATCCAGGCTTTGCCACGCCTTCACCGCATCATGCCGACGCCTTGGGTCGACATTGACTTTGGCGCCAGGCCATATTTCTTTTATTACTCACTTTGCATAAATTATTTATTATGCAACGATTTTTTTAATTATTATTATTACTATTATCTCCGGTTTGCACTATTTTTTGTGCACAAGAAAACGATCCGAGGACTTCGTCGTCACTCTGCCGGTCTGCGCTGACCGTGCTATGTCACCACTTCGGCGTGTCGAGCTCTCCGCTCCGCCACCTCGGGACTGGCTTGGGGGATGGAACCTTGTCCCGCATCAAGCTCGGACCGCGTCATCAATGCCGAACACATTAACCAGCTAAGTCACTTTCATGCTCAAAGTTTTAATTTTTAACTTGTGTTCGGTTCGACCAAGCATTATACTTTTTTGGAAAAAAGTTGCTTGTAAAAAATTTCCCTGTCCAAACTTTGTTTGTGACGCATAAATTCAAATACCCAATTCATTTGGGGGCTTCCTTCATGAAGCTTTTCCACTTGCATATGATTATACTTGTACGGCTTCGTTCCTTGTTCGTGTATTACACCACAATATGCACCATATTGACTTAAGCGATTTGCAAGCTGGGTTGCCTCGCTCCTGTGTTTACCCCTACGTTCCCGATTGTTCAGCTAGGGAGTAAAGGGAGCACCTCTGCGATTGTCACGATCGGGTCGCCTGAGCCGGACCTCAGACTGGGTGAAGCCGAAAGCTAGCGCTATTATAGTTTTCAATGATGGTCGACACACAACGGAACTCATGAGTACAAAAAATCTATTGCACAAGTCTCATAATAACAATGAGCACCGAAGAAAGGTATCGGTGGGGGTACTATTTTCTTCGAAGGTGCTTCTTACACTTCACGGTAATATAGCATAAGTTCCCTGAGCGCGCTTTGTCTGTTACAGCCTTATGACCTGATTGCCTGGTTATTGGAAACACCATCGATATTCTGGACCGATGGATTACATAACACTTTTCGGTCCTTGACCGAAGAGGGAGAAGCTGACGGTCGGTTAAGACGCGTTTAAAGTTCGGTTGAACATAGATATGATATAAGTGCTTTGGTACATGCAATCATTCTTCTACCCAAGTCACTTGGGGGCTCTTAAGTTTATTTGAGCCGTTTTATAATAAGTGTTCTTCTCTTAGTCGTTGCAAAGTTTTTTTATTATTATTATTATTTATCACTCTTTTTTTCGATACGAGTGTGCGATCACTAGCCGGGGAGCCTAATTTCTCTCTCAAAATCGCTAGAGTTTAGTTTGCTAAACTGGCCTGATGAGAAGTACTCCGCCCTCGGGATAGGAGGTTGAAGGTGTAGGCTGACCCACTCGAAGTCTTGAGATAGGATGTATCATGTTAAAGCACGACAGAAGCACTTCTTTTTTCTAAGACCAACTTTCGGATTGGCACCGAACACTTGATATTGTTCGGACGTCATGTTTTTACCGACGTTTCTTGGTTTTCCAAGCTTTTTGGCACTTTTAAACTATTTGTGGTTTTCCAGCATTAGTCTCGCAGTGCAACGCCGGACACCTTTAGGGATTCGGCAAAAACATTCTCAGATATTGCTATATATGCATCGGTTTCGAATTGTGTCTTCGGTCAATAGTTGGGTTGCCCGGCTCCTGCACTTGCTTCCTACGTTCTGTTTTGTTCGGCTAGGCGTGCAAAGGGAGAACCACTGCGATTGTGCTTCCAGCTCACACGGTTAAGCACCTCAGTGGAGAAAGCCGAAAACTGACTTTCACAATAAGCGTAAACTGGTCAGCGATCCGATGGATATGTTAAATGATGGGCCGTTCATAACATTGGCCGAAGTGTTTACGGCTTGACCCCGACTGTCGCCAAACACTATCGGGGCTATTAACTGGCCTCCCAAAACTAAATCCTCAATATTTTGCTCTTACATTAGAGCTGAGGTTTAATGATCATGCTTAGCATGACAACCCAAAGAAAGGAACCGATAGCGGGACTATTTTCTTTGGAAGACATTTCTTCTGTTAAACAGTAATATAACTCTCTGCGTACCTTTGTTTATAAAACCGTATGGCCAGATTGCCTTTTTTGTTGTAAATCTTTGCCCTCATAAAGGCTTTATAAAGTAGGACAAACACTCCTCGGCTACTGGCCGAAGAGTTGGAAGCCGATGGTCGGTCAACAAGGTTTTGTACAATGCGGATCCGAGCATTAATGACGTAATGTACTTGGATACATAGAGTCATTACACATAATTTGTGACTTTACTATGGATATTGATCCTTAATTCGGCCACCCGTGCCCGCATTAAGGCTCGGGGGCTACTGGGCTTCGGGCTTATTATTTACAAATATTAAAGGGGCACATTGATCCCCTGATCTGGTGTTACCACCCGACCAGTGTCTCGGGGGCTACTGCATTGCTTGTCCAATGCAGAAAATTTTATGTGCAATATAGTTTCCGAGGAGATTTTTATCCTCAGGTTGGTCGGCCGCACCCAACCTGAGTCTCGAAGACTGAGCACGCCGCTTTTAGTGTCCCGAAGTATTCTGCCGAGCTTGGACTTGATCCTCAGGCCGATTTTGCAAATCAACCTGAGTCTCAGCGACTACTGGGATCAGCAGTCTTACGTCATCCTTCAGGTGCATCTCAGGTTTTATACCGATACACAACTTGAGGGCTACTGGCTATATATCTCGACAGAGAATAAATTGCACCAATAAAAAATATTCACAAAAATCGGCCCACATTTGGGGTGGTGCACCACCTCGGAAGCAGTCCGGCATAAAGCTCGGGCCCTAGTGGCTGGCTCCATAGAGGGCATTTCCAGCATTAAGCTCGGCTAAACTCCTTCAACTTTTTTGGACCAAGATGATCTATGACATCTTGGATATAGTTCGGCATTGGAGCTTGGACATAGTCTGGCGTTGGAGCTCAGATATATCTCGGCGTTGGAGCTCGGAAGCAGTCCGACATTAGTGCTCGGCTGCAATAGATACGTCGAATGCTATCCAGTGTTAGAGCTCGGACGCAAGAGGACACTGCCTCCTGGGAACAACTTCAAACCCGAGGTGTGGCATGAAAATAACAAGGCATTGATAAAGGTCGGAAACTTAAAGGGGCTCCTCGGATACCCGACGTGTAAACTCGTCAAATGCATTTCGGCGATCCTCAAGATCGAAGATGGGAAGATTTGTTGAACCAGTTTCCAAGACCCACAACTGAAGATGAAGAATAGTTCGGAAGAATCGAGGAGCGTCTCTAACTTGAAGACCGGTTCAGGGGGCTACTGACGGTATCCTGGACTAGGGGGTACTCACCACGTCATCTCCTGATCTGTTAGATTGGGCCGAGAACCCCCATGGCCGTATACTCACGGGCTAGTTCGGACAGCTGCCGCATACATGGAAGATTCTACAAGACTTGGTGATCAAGACAAGGACTCCTCCCCACCGGCGTATTCGGCTAGGACTCTTGTTATCCTAGGCCTCTGGTGCATTATATAAACCGAGGCCAGGCTAGTCGATAGACATATACATACAATCATACCATAGGCTAGCTTCTAGGGTTTAGCCTCCTTGATCTCGTGGTAGATCTACTCTTGTACTACCCATATCATCAATATTAACCAAGCAGGACGTAGGGTTTTACCTCCATCAAGAGGGCCCGAACCTGGGTAAAATATCGTGTTCCCTGCCTCCTGTTACCATCCGGCCTAGACGCACAGTTCGGGACCTACTACCCGAGATCCACCGGTTTTGACACCGACAGAGGGCTTTTTAGATCAATGGGGCATGTGATGTAACATGTGTGAATGTGTAGTTGACGTATTTGGTAGGGACTAGAGAGGTATGTGTATGTACTACATTGATCTAAAAAGCCCTCTCTTCATGTTTATTTCGAGAGAGGCATGGATAGAGGGGCTGGTGGGGGCGTGGGAGAGATAGCACGAGAAATGAGAGAGGTCTAGAGAGATAGACGAATAGGATGTCACGGCGAGAGATGCCTTTGAGTGTGTATATGCAAGGGGGAGGGGATAGAGGCACGAGGAGAAAATATTTTGTGTGGTGTCTGTGTTGGTAAGTGTGGGCGTGACAAGATAAAGAGACCTGGGGGAAGCGGGTGTGTCACCGCATGATGTCTGGTGGGTCAAGGTGAGGCCCTTGGTTCGGTTCTTTCCTGCACCACATTGGTCGGCCCGTGATGCATTCAGGGAGACCCATGGAGGACTAGTCGTACAAGACAAAGATACCAGTGTCGTGAAGGACTCTGTGTCCACTGACATAGCCGGCTAGGATTTGTAACCCTAGGTCCTCGGACTAAGGTAACCCCTTATCTCTGATATTACCATTCATCCAACCTAACTTTATGGGGCATCTTATAGAATGCTCTGCTAGAATCATACTCGTCAATTAGGAAGAGAGGTGGAGACATCACGTGCGAGACAGGCCTAAAGATAATGTGCGTGCGGGAGACCCGTAGGCAGGTCTATGTATATAGAAAGGGTCGATGGGGATTGTGCATGTGTATGCTTCTGAGAGGAAGAGTGCTTGTGATAAAGGTTAGCGAAAACAATCGTAAATGGTTGCGAGAGGGAGGGAGGGTTATATCAAGAGCATGTCTGTGAGAAAGACACCTCATGAGAGAGTGTGTGAGCATGTGTGAGAGACCACCAATGGATATACACCATGTGCGCGTATGTGGGAGAGAGAAAGTCAGCGCGCGTGCGAGGAGGAGCCAATGGAGAGTGAAACTACACCTAAAATACTGATGTACACATTGATTAAAAATATAAATTGTATCCAAATATTTGGATGGGATCATGATATTTGCAATTCGCGTAAGGAATGGCCATTGATCCATCGAACATCTATATTCTATCGAATTTGAGCATGTCTATGTTATTATTCGACATAATTGATCCAAAGAGTTAGTATTTTGAACTCCAGACAATGCATCGCTTTAGCAATCGAATATAAATGTGAGTATAGTTCATGTTGTGTGTGTAAAGCACATTATAAACACAAAAGTTACACAATGAACATTATAAATAGCTAGCTATGAACTAGCATACATTTGAATTCAAGTTAAGGTGGTTTAAAAATTCAAATTCAACATGAAGTCCATTTAATTATTTGAATTCGAGATCATGGCATTTGTAAATCATACCTAAATTATGGGGGCACCAATCTTTGCTCTGCTTTTGTACATAATAGCATATATAGTCATGTACAAAATAGATTCAAATTTACCTCCTCCATTCCAAAATAATCGTAGTTATAGAATTTTCAAGTGTCATGAAAACTAAGCGCACCATTTAATGAGGTTTTCAAACATACAAGGTCAAATTTAACGTTGTCTATTTAGGTCAATCCTCAAATTTCAATAGTACTCTAAACATGAATGCTTCTATTTCAAAATTTTGAATGAAGCGCCAAAAGAGCCTCTACTCACCCTAAACCGCGTGAGAGCAATGTTTGTTACACATAAATTACATTTGTAACTCCGACCCATGAAGCCTACCAGTCCGACGTCTATAGGTCTAAACCGGGGTAGGTTTGTAACTTCATCTAGATGCCACGCAACCGCCTCTGAAAACATTCATACACCGTGGCCACCTAAACACACATTTGCTCGGCTGAAATCGCTCCAGCCCACTATTTGGGACACCTGGGATTACGGTCCTACCCCCGAGCCGCAGTAGCTCCAAAATTTAAGAGGGGGGCAAAGTTTGTACTTTCCCCAAATTTCAAACAAGCGCGTCCCATCTGTTCAAAAACACAAGCATGTCCCAGACTGAAACAAGGTTCCGCCTTAGATCCCCCCGCCACTCCCGCCCCCCCGTCCGATTCCTCATTCATACTTAGTGGGCGCCAAAACTACCTCTCCACCAGCCACGATACCCTGGCGTCCTCCGTCCGCCACCCCATCCCACCCATCAACCGCCGCCCTGATACGTCTCTGACGTATCTATAATTTTTGATTTTTCCATGCTATTATATTATCCATCTTGGATGTTTTATATGCATTTATATGCTACTTTATTTGAATTTTCGGACTAACCTATTAACCTAGAGCCCAGTGCTAGTTTCTATTTTTTTCCTTGTTTTTGAGTTTTATAGAAAAGGAATACCAAACGGAGTCCAATTGACGTGCCAATTTTTGATCATTGTTTATGGACCAAAAGAAACCCTCGAGGTAAAAGAGTTGGGCCAGAAGAGTCCTGAGCTATCCGCGAGGGTGGAGGGCGCGCCCTACCCCCTGGGCTCGCCCCCCTATCTCGTGGATGACCCGAAGACCCCCCTGACATGAGACTGACGCCAAAAATTCCTATAAATACAGAAACCCCTGAAAAGAAACCTAGATCGGGATTTCCGCCGCTGCAAGCCTCTATAGCCACCGAAAACCAATCTAGACCTGTTCCGGCACCCTGCCGGAGGGGGGATCCATCACCGGTGGCCATCTTCATCATCCTGCCGCTCTCCATGACGAGGAGGGAGTAGTTCACCCTCGGGGCTGAGGGTATGTACCAGTAGCTATGTGTTTGATCTCTCTCTCTGTTTGTCTCTCTCTCTGTCTGTCTCTCTCATTCTCTCTCTCTCTCGTGTTCTTGATTCGTCACGATCTTGATGTATCACGAGCTTTGCTATTATAGTTGGATCTTGTGATGTTTCTCCCCCTCTACTCTCTTGTAATGGATTGAGTTTTCCCTTTGAACTTATCTTATCGGATTGAGTCTTTAAGGATTTGAGAACACTTGATGTATGTCTTGCATGTGCTTATCTGTGGTGACAATGGGATATTCATGTGGTCCACTTGATGTATGTTTTGGTGGTCAACTTGCGAGTTTCGTGACCTTGTGAACTTATGCATAAGGGTTGGCACACGTTTTCGTCTTGACTCTCCGATAGAAACTTTGGGGCACTCTTTGAAGTTCTTTGTGTTGGTTGAATAGATGAATCTGAGATTGTGTGATGCATATCGTATAATCATACCCACAGATACTTGAGGTGACATCGGAGTATCTAGGTGACATTAGGGTTTTGGTTGATTTGTGTCTTAAGGTGTTATTCTAGTATGAATTCTAGGATAGATCGAACAGAAAGAATAGCTTCGTGTTATTTTACTATGGACTCTTGAATAGATCGATCAGAAAGGATAGTTTTGAGGTGGTTTCGTACCCTACAATAATCTCTTTGTTTGTTCCCCGCTATTAGTGACTTTGTAGTGACTCTCTGTTGCATGCTGAGGGACAGTTATATGATCCAATTATGTTATTATTGTTGAGAGAACTTGCACTAGTGAAAGTATGAACCCTAGGCCTTGTTTGCTAGCATTGCAATACCGTTGCGCTCACTTTTACCACTTGCTAACTTGCTGTTTTATATTTTCAGATTACAAAAACCTATATCTACCATCCATATTGCACTTGTATCACCATCTCTTCGCCAAACTAGTGCACCTATACAATTTACCATTGTATTGGGTGTGTTGGGGACACAAGAGACTCTTTGTTATTTGGTTGCAGGGTTGTTTGAGAGTGACCATGTTCATCCTACGCCTCTCACAGATTGATAAACCTTAGGTCATCCACTTAAGGGAAATTTTCTACTGTCCTACAAACCTCTGCACTTGGAGGCCCAACAACGTCTACAAGAAGAAGGTTGTGTAGTAGACATCAAGCTCTTTTCTAGCGCCGTTGCCAGGGATGTTAGCGCTTGAGGGTATATCTTTAGATCTCGCAATTGGATTTTTTTGTTTCTTGTTTTATCACTAGTTTAGTTTATAAAAGAAAACTACAAAAAATGGAATCGAGGTTGCCTCATATGCTTCATCTTTTTAATATCCTTCGTGAAAATAAGGATTCCGATAATTGTGCCAAAGTGTTAGAAGAAGAATGCATTAAAATGTTTGGCACTAAGTCTTCGGATGATGAGCGTGATTGCAATGTTGTTAGTATACATTCTTTGAATATCCATGATGCTAATTATATGCAAAGCCACAAGCTTGGGGATGCTATGTTTGATGAAGATGATATTTTTTGGTCCCCCAAGTTTTGATGAGCAGATTTATTATGATGAAAGCATCCCTCCTATATATGATGATTATTGTGATGACACGTATGCTATAAAGAATAATGATATCCATGAAACTTGTCATCATGATTTTAACTTTCAATTGGATTATGCCTCACATGATAGTTATTTTGTTGAGTTTGCTCCCACTACTATTCATGAGAAGAAATTTGCTTATGTGGAGAGTAATAAAAATTCTATGCTTGTACATCATGAAAATAATGCTTTATGTGATGGTTATATTGTTGAACTCATTCATGATGCTACTGAAAATTATTATGAGGGAGGAATATATGCTCATAGGAATTGCAATAATATCAAGTTTGTTCTCTATGTGCTTAAAATCTTGAAGTTATGCTTGTTTTGCTTTCCTATGCTAGTTAATTCTTGTTCTCATAAATTGTTTGCTAACAAAATCCCTATGCATAGGAAGTGGGTTAGGCTTAAATGTGCTTGTCATATGCTTCATGATGCTCCTGTTATGTTTCAATTCTTATCTTTCATGTGAGCATCATTGAAATCGTCATGCCTAGCTAAAAAAGGCATTAAAGAAAAGCGCTTGTTGGGAGACAACCCAATATTTAACCCTACTATTTTTGTGTGTTCACATGATTAAGATACTGTAGTAATCATGTTTTATAGCTTTTGTTTGAATAAAGTGCCAGGTAAGACCTTTGGGAGGGCTTACGGTGATAGTTGATTTGATCTTGCTGAAAAACAGAAACTTTTGTGCTCAGTTAAACAATTCTCATTTTAAAAGAAGCGTGATAAAATACTGATTATTTTTGCAGAATATTAATAAACAAATTGCCTAGGACTTCCTAATTTCTCAGGATTTTTCGAGTTACATAAGTATTCGAGAGTTACAGATTACTTCGGACTGTTCTGTTTTTGACAGATTCTGTTTTCAATGCATAGTTTGCTTGTTTTCTAGTTTCTATGGCTTATATTGCTTAATATAAATTGTAGAAATGGTATGGTACAGTAGGCATCATTTGAGAAAAATTATGAATATTGTCTTGATAGTACCTAAGTGGTGATTGGTTTTCTTATACTAACGAAGCTTACGAGTTTTCTGTTAAGGTTTGTGTTGTGAAGTTTTCATGTTTTGGGTAAAGATTCGATGGACTACGGAATACGGAGTGGCAAGAGCCTAACATTGAGGATGCCCAAGGCACCCCCAAGGTAATATTCAAGGACAACCTAGAGCCTAAGCTTGGGGATGCCCCAGAAGGCATCCCCTCTTTCATGTTCGTTCATCGGTAACCTTACTTGGAGCTATATTTTTATTCATCACATGATATGTGTTTTGCTTGAAGCGTCATTTTCATTTATTAGGATTCTCTTTCTGTTACTTAGAGTAATATTTTGCATCTTTTACTTCAATAAATAGGTCAAGTATAGCCTTTACCATGCTTATTTTGCAAGTCCATATGTTGCTGTTTTAAAAACAGAAAGTTTGTAGTTATGTTAAATAACATGATAAAATCTAAAATGATAAAATCTTGAAATTTTTACACAATGAGTAACAAAAAATTATCTACAATGTGGTAATTTTTCAGAATTTTTTGTGTTAAATAAGTATGATTCCTCTTGCATTCTTTATAGACTATCCTGTTTAAACAGATTGCTGTTATGTTTGCATTGTTTGCACATGTTTGCTTGTTTAATGATTCTATTTGAGGATAGGAGTGTTAAATATGCAGAGGCAATTAGTAGGCTATGTCAAATTATAATTTTAGTGATTTTCTACAGTAGAGAATGATAAGGTTTTGCGTTGATTTATACTAACTTATCTCACGAGTTCTTGTTGAGTTTTGTGTGGATGAAGTTTTTAAGATTCCAGGAAACTATGAGATGAGAGGAATTAAGGAGACACAAAAGCTCAATCTTGGGGATGCCCAAGGCATTCCTAATTAATATTTCAAGAAGTCTCAAGCATCTAAGCTTGGGGATGTCCCGGTAGGCATTCCACCTTTCTTCATCAACAATTATCGGTTAGCCTCGGTTCAGCCTAAGTTTTTGCTTCTTCAGATGATATGTGCTATCCTTGAAATGTCATTTTATTTTGTTTTGCTTGATGTTTGAACAAAATACAAAGATCTGAAATTCTTAAATGCTAGAGAGTCTTCACATAGTTGCATAATTATTTGACTACTCATTGATCTTCACTTATATCTTTTGGAGTAGTTTGTCATTTGCTCTAGTGCTTCACTTATATCTTTTTAGAGCACGGTAGTAGTTTTATTTTGAAGAAATTGTCGAACTCTCATGCTTCACTTATATCATTGTGAGAGTCTCTAAACAGAATGGTAATTTGCTTTGGTTATAAATTTAGTCCTAATATGATGGGCATCCAAGAGGGATATAATAAAAACTTTCATATAAAGTGCATTGAATACTATGGGAAGTTTGATTCCTTATGATTTTTTTGAGATATGAAGATGGAGATATTAGAGTCATGCTAGTGAGTAGTTGTAAATTTGAGAAATACTTGTGTTAAGGTTCGTGAGTCCCGTAGCATGCACGTATGGTGAACCGTTATGTAACGAAGTTGGAGCATGAGATATTTTTTGATTGTCTTCCTTATGAGTGGCGGTCGGGGATGAGCGATAGTATTTTCCTACCAATCTATCCCCCTAGGAGCATGCACGTAGTACTTTGTTTTGATAGCTAATAGACTTTCGCAATAAGTATGTGAGTTATTTATGACTAATGTTGAGTCCATGGATTATACGCACTCTCATCCTTCCACCATTGATAGCCTCTCTAGTACCGCGCAACTTTCGCCGGTACCATAAACCCACCATATACCTTCCTCAAAACAGCCACCATTCCTACCTATTATGGCATTTCCATAGCCATTCCGAGATATATTGTCATGCAACTTTCCACCGTTCTGTTTATTATGACACGCTCCACCATTGTCATATTGCTTTGCCAGATCATGTAGTTGACATCGTATTTGTGGCAAAGCCACCATTCATAATTCTTTCATACATGTCACCCTTGATTCATTGCACATCCCGGTACACCGCCAGAGGCATTCACATAGAGTCATATTTTGTTCTAAGTATCGGGTTGTAATTCTTGAGTTGTAAGTAAATAAAAGTGTGATGATCTTCATTATTAGAGCATTGTCCCAGTGAGGAACGTATGATGGAGACTATGACTCCCCCACAAGTCGGGATGAGACTCCGGACAAAAAATAAAAAGAAAAAGAAAAAAAGAGGCCATAAAAAGGAGAAAAGGCCCAAATAAAAAATAAAAAATGAGAGAAAAAGAGAGAAGGGACAATGTTACTATCATTTTTCCGCACTTGTGCTTCAATTTAGCACCATGATCTTTATGATAGAGAGTCTCCTCTTTTGTCACTTTCATATACTAGTGGGAATTTTCATTATAGAACTTGGCTTGTATATTCCAATGATGGGCTTCCTGAAATGCCCTAGGTCTTCATGAGCAAGCAAGTTGGATGCACACCCACTTAGTTTTCTTTTTGAGCTTTCATACACTTATAGCTCTAGTGCATCCGTTGCATGTCCCTACTCACTAACATTGATATCTATTGATGGGGACCTCCATAGCCCGTTGATACGCCTAGTTGACGTGAGACTATCTCCTTCCTTTTGTCTTCTCCACAACCACCTTCTATTCCACCTATAGTGCTATGTCCATGGCACATGCTCATGTATTGCGTGAAAGTTCAAAAAGTTTGAGAACATCAAAAGTATGAAACAATTGCTTGGCTTGTCATCGGGATTGTGCATGATTTGAATATTTTGTGTGATGAAGATGGAGAATAGCCAGACTATATGATTTTGTAGGGATAAGCTTTCTTTGGCCATGTTATTTTGAGAAGACATAATTGCCTTGTTAGTATGCTTGAAGTATTATTATTTTTATGTCAATATTAAACTTTTGTTTTGAATCTTATGGATCTGAATATTCTTTCCACAATAAAGAGAATTACATGGAAAAATATGTTAGGTAGCATTCCAGATCAAAAATTCGGTTTTATTGGTCTCAAAAAAAATTATATTTTTATCATTTACATGCTCGAGGACGAGAAGGAATTAAGCTTGGGGATGCTTGATACGTCTCCAATGTATCTATAATTTTTGATTGTTCCATGCTATGATATTATCCATCTTGGATGTTTTATATTCATTTATATGCTATTTTATATAATTTTTGGGACTAAGCTATTAACCTAGAGCTCAGTGCCAGTTTATGTTTTTGTCCTGTTTTTGAGTTCTACAGAAAAGGAATACCAAACGGAGTCCAATTGACGTGCCAATTTTTGATGATTTTTTATGGACCAAAATAAGCCCCCAAAGTAAAAGAGTTTGGCCAGACGAGTCCCGAGCCATTCATGAGGGTGGAGGGCGCGCCCTACCCCCTGGGCTCGCCCCCTATCTTGTGGATGACTCGGAGACCCCCCCTGACATGAGACCGACGCCAAAAATTCCTATAAATACAGAAACCCCCGAAAAGAAACCTAGATCGGGAGTTCCGCCGCAGCAAGCCTCTGTAGCCACCGAAAACAAATCTAGACCCATTTCGGCACCCTGTTGGAGGGGGGATCTATCACTGGTGGCCATCTTGATCATCTCAGCGCTCTCCATGACGAGGAGGGAGTAGTTCAGCCTCAGGGCTGAGGGTATCTACCAGTAGCTATGTGTTTGATCTCTCTCTCTCTCTCATGTTCTTGCTTTGGCACGAGCTTGATGTATCGCGAGCTTTGCTATTATAGTTGGATCTTATGATGTTTCTCCCCCTCTACTCTCTTGTAATGGATTGTGTTTTACCTTTGAAGTTATCTTATCGAATTGAGTCTTCAAGGATTTGAGAACACTTGATGTATGTCTTGCATGTGCTTATCTGTGGTGACAATGGGATATTCACGTGATCCACTTGATGTATGTTTTGGTGATCAACTTGCGAGTTCCGTGACCTAGTGAACTTATGCATAAGGGTTGGCACACGTTTCCGTCTTGACTCTCCGGTAGAAACTTTGGGCCACTCTTCGAAGTTCTTTGTGTTGGTTGAATAGATGTATCTGAGATTGTGTGATGCATATCGTATAATCATACCCACGGATACTTGAGGTGACATTGGAGTATCTAGGTGACATTAGGGTTTTGGTTGATTTTTGTCTTAAGGTGTTATTCTAGTAAGAACTCTAGGATAGATCGAATGGAAAGAATAGCTTCGTGTTATTTTACTACGGACTGTTGAATAGATCTATCAGAAAGGATAACTTTGAGGTGGTTTCGTACCCTACAATTATCTCTTCGTTTGTTCTTCGCTACTAGTGACTTTGGAGTGACTCTTTGTTGCATGTTGAGGGACAGTTATATGATCCAATTATGTTATTATTGTTGAGAGAACTTGCACTAGTGAAATTATGAACCCTAGGCTTTGTTTCTGAGCATTGCAATACCGTTTACGCTCACTTTTACCACTTGCTACCTTTCTGTTTTTATATTTTCAGATTACAAAAACCTCTATCTACCATCCATATTGCACTTGTATCACCATCTCTTCGCCGAACTAGTGCACCTATACAATTTACCATTGTATTGGGTGTGTTGGGGACACAAGAGACTCTTTGTTATTTGGTTTCAGGGTTGTTTGAGAGAGACCATCTTCATCCTACGCCTCCCACGGACTGATAAACCTTAGGGCATCCACTTAAGGGAAATTTTCTACTGTCCTACAAACCTCTGCACTTGGAGGCCCAACAACGTCTACGATAAGAAGGTTGTGTAGTAGACATCACGCCCTCCTCCATCATGCCGGAGAAGATACCCCGACGTCGTCGTCCACCGCAATCGCAACGCCCTCCACGACTAGTAGTTGATGCTGAGGCCAAGCTGCCTCTAGGACGTCGACATGCGCCGTACCCGAGCCAGTTCAACCATGTCATCCTGCGCCTCACTGCTGCCGCTCCAACGTTGCCACCGTCCACCGCACCGGAGTTGTTCCTGCTACACCGTCCTTTGCTGCCTCGGATCTGCTTCCCCTTCACCGACAGACGGCCACCAAAATATAGTCAACAATTTGGCCATGGGTTCGTCCAAGGCTGCACCCTCCTCCAAAACATTGGTTCCCCTGGTAAAAATAAGAACATCGCCACTATATCAGGAGGACACAACACTGGCAAAAGAACTGGTACTCCTCTTCCCTTATTCGTGCAAATCTTACGTGTCTGCTTGCACGGTATTCATCGCACAGAAGACACTAGTTGAACGCTTATTCCTACACCTTCTTCCTGATACTAGATGTTCCTATTAACTCGCGATGCACAAGGTTTCTCCTCATATACTATTTCAACTTAGCTAGAGGTCCGTCACCCCCTGGATTTCAATTCCTGGTCAGTTGATTCCCAATTAAAGGAAGCATTCACCGGCATAATAGGCTCTAGTCCGCCTATTACTCTAGGGAAGCAGCACCTCGGTGTTTATCTTAGGGGTGTGTGGGGCCTAGGAGCTACTGGCGCACGATCTGGAGGTCAGCTAGGCTTAAAGGGATGGCTGGGGGGCACTGCCAAGCACGGTGGTGGTGTGAGGTCGATGGGAGGGCAGGGCGGCGACGATAGGGGTCTGGGCCGATGGTCGCTGGCGGTTCGAGAAAGATCGTCAACAGTGATTGGCGGGAAGTAGAAGAAGGCCATCTGCCCGTTCCTTGTAGATCGGACGGTTCATAAAAAAAATCGACTAGCCTATTTATTTTTAGTCAACTGTTATTTTGATAGGACCAAATGTAGTGGTGTGCTAGAGGAGTACCCGCATTTCCCAGCCATCCCAGTGCTCATATATTATAAAATCATACGGAGTAGAATCTAATTTTGTTCTCCATGCAATGTTATAGAGCTATCATATGTCCCCTGCCATTTATTTTTCAGCCACCTTCTATCTGCTACTTTTACAGTTCACTAGTTCTGCACACACACTTCACCATACTCACACAATTGTTTTTTCATTCATGGGTATTTCAGCCTCTACCAACCAGTTGATAGAAGCACAAAATAAAAGAGAGAAGCAGCTCCAGCTTTCTTCGAGCTTATGCAAAACCCGTTTCAGCACTACAAAGGGTGTAGTGTCAGCAGATGGAGATGGTAAACGTAGCTCTAGAGTTGATGATCTCGCTCGCCATGAACCACCATCCCAGGTGCTTGATTTAACTTTGCGGTGTCATATGTGGTTGCATGTTGCATATGGTGTCTAGCTTGTATTTGAAGGGATGAAGTCGGTCTTTATTAAGATAAGGGAATATTATTTTACATGAACCACCATCCCGGGAGCACCAGAAGACAAATAGCTAGTCAGGGCACTGGCCGAGCCAGTGACAAGCCCAACACAGACAGGTATCACGTGGAAGCCCACTAAAAATCCACGATGGTGGCGAAGCAGCCCGCCTCCCACCAGGCTCTCAGGTCCTCGATGATCATGCTCACCACTCCAAGCGGATGTCTAGCTTGTATTGCTTCCAATTTGGTTAAATTGCACCTACTTAGCTTACACATTATACCTTTGAATATGACATGCCTTCCTATTTTTGGTACATACTAGTACATCTGTCTATTAACCATGTTCTTACATCAAACTAATGTTCTTGTGTATCCCTCATCAATCACTTATGATGAGACAGTCACCCCGATGGGTTACTATGAGAAAAGATGCTCTTTTAAAGAATGCAGTGTCAACCTCCCCACATGATTCTCAAGAAAGAGCAAGGCTAGATGAAGATAGTGAATGTAGATCTATAGTTGATGACCGCATTTCCCCTACACCACCATCACAGGTGCTTGCTCTAACTTGGTAGCGTGATATGTGGTTGCATGTTGCATATGGTGTGTAGATTGTAATTCTTCCAATCTGGTTAAATTGCATGTGCTATTCTGCTTCGTTTATACATTATACTTGTTAATGTGATATGCCTTCCTGTTTTTAGTACATAGTACATCTGTCTATTAAGCATGTCCTTACATAAAACTATTGTTTTATTTGTATCCCGCATCAATCAATATGACGTGACACCTTTAGTATATGCAGTGTGATATTGGTTGCATCTTTCATATGATTTGTAGCATGCGCTGCTTCTAATTTGTTGAAATGCCATTTATGATGGGAAGCTTTTAACTTGGCAGAGTCATATTGGTTGCATCTTTGATGTGGTGTCTAGCTTGCATTGCTTCTTATTTGTTGCAATGGCTTCTGCTTAGTTTACACAAAAGTTGTGAATATGCCATGCCGTCCTATTTTTCATACATTTTCCATCCTGGTATAATGTGTTTGCCTTACATCAGAGTAGTGATTGTCAGTATCATGCATGAATGAGTTCTGAAGAGTGAATTTTCTTGCTTTTTCTTGTCGGTTTTACTTGACAATTCAAAATCAATAAAGCGGAAGAAAATTAGCAAGGCAGTGGATAAAGATGCTCCTTCCAAATGAAGGGCCTCAACAGATTCTACTCCGCCACCCCAAGAAGATTTGCAAGACAACACATGCATTGACACTCAACATAGCACGTCTCCCCTAGTCCACCATCACAGGCGCTCCCTCTAACTTGGCACTATTACATGTGGTTGCATGTTATGTATGATGTCTAGCTTGTATTTCTTATAATTTTCTTGAATTCCATCTGCTTACTTTACACATTATACTTGTGAATAAGACACATGTTCCTGTTTCTAGAACATACAATATTTGTCTATCACACCATGTTCTTACATCAAAGTAGTACTATTGTGTAACCTACAACAATCACTTATCATAAGACACGTTTAACTTGGGAGTGTGATATAGGTTACATCTCGCATTCTTTTCTAGCTAATTTGTTGGAATGGCACTTATGACAAGACAATTTTAACTTGGTAGAGTGACATTCGTTGCATCGTTCATACGGTGTCTAGCTTTCATTGCTTCTAATTTGTTGAAATGCC